>NW_015539824.1:272655-278244 GCF_001515605.1 Sinocyclocheilus anshuiensis | reverse complement strand
CCACCGATGTCACATGGACTATTTTAACGATGTCCTTACTACCTTTCTGGGCCTTAAATGTGGTAGTTGCATTACTGTCTATGCAGCTTCGGAAAGCTTTCGGATTTCATCAAAAATATCTTAATTTGTGTGAATGAACGAAGGTTTTATGGGTTTGGAATGACATGACTCAATTTTTGGGTGAACTATAATTTAGCTTAAGAGACTTCTTTCAAAAACAGCGTGTTTGAAGCCCACCTGACTTGATGTTGAATAATCTCCTGAATGTAGCAATCAAGTCTAGACATATTATAAGGCTATTGAATATATATGAATATATGAATATTTTAAAAGATTAATCAGAAAATAATAAACATCCAGCACTTCAAAGAATGAGCACTCTGCTGACTGTCTACATGTTTATTGCTTGATCTGCAAAAAATACAAAATAAAGACATGAGATATATGATAAAGAACTGTTTTTGGCAATTATTTACTTTTTATACTACAACTTAAATATATATAAATATATATATATATATATTTTGGTGTGGACGATAATATTGTATATCATTACAGTTATCCACAAACAGTGCTGGGTAGATTACTTACAAATTGTAGTTTACTAATTACAAATTACATGATGGAAATTGTAGTTTGTAACATGATCTGTTGGATAATACATATTAGCTAATGTATTCATGGCTACTTTTTGATTACTTTTAGATTACTTTTGAACTAAAATATATTCCATTCTTTGTTATCAATATCATAAAGTGCATTAAAAAAATACATATTGCTATGGTTTCCCAAATGGGATTTACGAAAGAACTAGTTTCTGAGTTGATGAAAAGGTGGAATTTTTCTACATTTTTGGTTACATTTTTTTGGAATGTAACAAAAATTAAAGTCTAATTTACTGGGAATCTGATTACATAATCCTAACCAGTTACTACCCAGCATTGTCTATATACTGTAGTGTGAATGGGCCTGAAATCTGGTCTGCACCTTAAAGGGGTCCTATTATGCTCAAAAAGCATAATAGGACCGCTTTAAGGAATCAAGGGCCAGATTTACTAAACAGGGCAAATTAGCGTTAGAGCGCTATTCCATAATAGTGCCGATGGGAGGGGAAAATTATGCAGGTGATTTACTAACAACGTGCACATTAAAGAACACAGACAGCCAGATCATTCCTATGACTAGCGGAATCTACCAAGAGCAGCGCAAATTACTGCTTGCTTTAAGACATGCTTTTTTGGGGCATTAAATTATGGCGCAAATACCAGTAATTTGACGAGCACAAATGTTAGTAAATTTGCATTGCATGATTCATTTTAATACTCTCCTCCCATACATTTTGCGTCTGAAAGGGAAACTCCTACAAATGCATATTCAATAAGGTCAGGCACAAAAGTAACTGTGTCCATACCTTTTCAGCGCTAATTCTTCATTGTGCATCTTTAGTAAATCTGACAGTAGTCTTTTAATGCCAAAAGACGGTTTTGTGTTGGTGCAAGGTGTTAGCAAATCTGGCCCAAAGACGTTGCAGGTGTTTCTGCAGTACCAGCTTCAGCCACTGGGGGTGATTCAGAAATTCAACAACTATTACCTCATATCTCTTTTTTTTTAATGAGCTCAATCTGGCTTTAATAATATTCCTTGATTTCACATTATTCTCAGTAACATGAGTTAAACATTACTCTATATAAACAATAGGAACATTTTAACTTTGCACTAAAATGTTTTCTCATTGCCATTAGTAATATGTATAGTTTATTGTGGTTTAATGAGTAAATACAGACATTAATTTCTGTGCTGCTAGTTTTCCCCAGCAGCTTTTTACAGAGAATATATTGATGGATGCGTCAGTTTTAGTTCTTGTAAGCCGCGCTTAGCTTATCCACTTCCCTTTTGTTATTCGCTGTGTCAGACACCTGCATGAGAGAGTATACACACGAGTGAGCGTGAGGGATAGTGCTTTAACAGACATGTCTTTCACTCAGATTACTCTCCTCTGTGGAATACTCCAGAAAGCGTCTGGCCTAGTCAGATAGGCAGTTGTACAAGACACAGAACCTGGCAGCCTCCAAAATGAGGGTCAGTTTCCCACTGAGACTTATCATAGACTGATTCTTTATTTCTGACATTAAGAGGGAAACGTGGAAGAGGGCGACGATATGTGTATTATCTTGCACGTTATGCAGACTGCAAAAACGAGAGGGTGCATCACACAAAAAAAAAAAGGGCATCCGGTCACCATCCTGGATCGGAGTGTGGAACTGGATGTTCTTTTGCTAGGTTGCATAGCAGATATTGCCGACACATGTTAAAAATAAATTGCATTGAATCTTCAAACTGTTGCTATGAGATCTTATATGTGGCAATGCAGTGCAATGCAAAATGCAAGTGGTCATTATTTTGGCCTCTGATGAGGCATTTCTTAACCTTTAGACACTGTATTTCACACCCACTGCTGCTGTTTTTAGCACTTTAATTTTCTGCATTTCCATCCGCACATGATATAAGATCTTGATCTCTCTGGTAGTAATTTATAAACATACAGGCATAAGCCGAGGGTGACCTGACTGCAGGGTAAAGCTATAAAGAATGAGCGGAGAGGGCATGTGTCCAGATAATTTATTTTCATCGAGGTCATATCAGTGCAGGCTATAGCTTCGAGAGATGTTCACATATTGATTTGTGTGGATGCAATTTAAACATTTTGCGTTGTTGGATGAGCTCTAATTATAATTCAATAAAAACCTTTTAATCCACAGTACTTGTGTTTATTCAATAGAAGAGAGAAACAATAGAGCATCAAGTAGGCTGGAGCCACTGATTTCTCACTAGTATTGTTTAGGTTAGTAAAGGTTGGATTTGGAAAGGAAACGCTGATCTAGATCAGCAGTTATTGGCAGCGTCATCCTAGAAAAACCAAAGCAGCACAGTAACTTGATAATGTGCAAGTTATGGTGATTATTATGTTAAATTTTAACTGATTATAATTGGGTGTTTCTTCCATTTTGGCAACTTTTATGTCCCAGAGGTTGATTTTTATTAAAAATAACAGATTTCAGCTTTTGTTATGTTTGTTGTATGAAGATAACATAAAACATCTGTACTGATTTTTATTGAATGATCTTTATCCCATTGGTCTAGAATTTAAGTATTTTTGGTAACACTTTAATTTAAAGACCAATTCTCACAACTAACTAGTTGCTTATTAGCGTGCATATTACTAACAAATTGACTGTTTATTAGTACTTATTATGCACATATTAATGACTTATTCTGACAATATTCTAGATCCCTTAACCCATCCCAGTACCTAAACTTAACTACCTTCCTAACTATTAATAAGCAGAAAATTAGGAGTTTATTGAGTAAAAACTCTTAATATGTGTTCTCTAAAGTGTGAACATATTTTCATATCCTTAATTTCTAATCAAGCTGCAATTTTGTCAAATTATGCAACATTTCGAAAAAAAATATTTAGTTGTGTGCATGAATACAATACTGTGTAAAAGTTTGGAGTCAGTAGGAGTCATTGTTCTTGAAAGAAGTCTTTTATGCTCACCAAAAATACAGTAAAGACAGTAATATTGTGAAATATTACCATTTAAAATGGCATATGACCACATGATATTTCAGAAATCATTTTAATATGCTGATTTGGTGCTGAAGAAACATTTCTGATTACTACACAGCAAAATCCCCAGCATTAAAGGTGCCATAGAATGGAAAACTGTATTTACCTTGGCATAGTTGAATAATAACAGTTCTGTACATGGAAATGACATACCATGAGCCTCAAACACCTTTGTTTCCTCCTTCTTATGTAAATCTTGTGCATTCAAAAGACCACTGAAAAATAGATGAATCAGAACATAACACCGACTGTGACGTTACAGTCGGGATCACTAATATGTACGCCCCCAACATTTGCATATACCTGCCCATGTTCTAGGCCAGCCGGACCTGCACAGCCGAATCATCAGTTCTGCAGGTATTGTGAAGAAACAAGCGAGGACAACAGCGAAAATGGTAGATCATGGAAATAAATGTTATGTTCCAGGCTGTGCAGGGGATGTGAAGTGCAGGGATGGGTTGGTGTCTGTATTCAGAAAGGCACGGAAAGCAAATAACGTGCGTTCTTATAAAATAATTCTTATAATAATAGCTGCTTGCAAGCAGTAGCCTGTTACATTACAGTACATAAGATTTCACTTACCACATAAATAGAGTAAGGAGAGATGACTGAGGATGATGGCGAATGATTTACAGATCCTGAGCACCACTGACGAGCATCTGATCTTGTAAAATCTGTGGTAAGTACTGTCGCTGTAGTTTACAGAGATCATGTGCAATCGCAAAAATAACGGGAGCCACTAAAGGGACATGGTTAGCTGCTTGCTAGCGGTAGCCTGTTACAGTACATAAGATTTCACTTACCACATAAACAGAGTAAGCAGAGATGACTGAGGATGATGGCGAATGATTTACAGATCCTGAGCACCACTGACGAGCATCTGATCTTGTAAAATCTGTGGTAAGTACTGTCGCTGTAGTTTACAGAGATCATGTGCAATCGCAAATCTGGAAAGTGAAGGTAAAACGCGATCGTGCATTCAAAAGCAGTTTCAATGCCCCGCATATTAATAGCGGCTTCCTGATGTCTGCATTTTATATACAGTATAATTACCCAATGATATAACTGCCAGAGAAAGTATTGAAATATATATTTTCCCTGTGTTTCCTTCCTGCTGTGTGAGCTACTGAAATGAGCCGCACTGTGAAACAGCCAATCAGAGCAGAGCTCAACATTATTATTCATGACCCTTCCAAATAAGGTAAAAACAGACCATTTCATTCTAGGGACAAATCCTAGGGTTGTAAATGGACATGTAAACCCATTTCTGGAGATGTTTTGCCCTTACCTAAGCCACATACCTTCTATGTAGATATCAGAGAACTATTTAAAATATTGTATCAATGCATTCTATGGTACCTTAAGCAATTAATTAATTGATGAGTGAGCATTAGTAAAGAAAACCCACTGTTAAAAATGTTGATGTAGATGAACAACTACTGCTCAGGATTTTAGACATGAAAACTATCACATAATCCTCAACAGTGGTAACTCTGATTCAGTGTTACTTTAACACTCTGTAGATTGGGACAATATGTACTCTGAGCAGAGTTGATTTAACTCTGGGAATTTTGCTGTATAGGCTATCTGTCACGGCTGTTCCTTGTTAAGAAAACACACTCGACCTCTGGTGGTGAGAGGGAGAACACCAGACGCCAGACCCTGACAGGACCCCTACCCTAAGGAACGGCTTCCAGACGTTCCAGAGCGCCCCCCCCACCCAGGGGAATGGCCCAGCGGGGATGGAGTAGGGGGAGGGATGGGGGGCCCAGGTCCGTGTGGTAGCGGGGGACCTGGGGACTGGGGCAGAGCCGGCGGGATGGGGACCCAGGGCAGAACCAGCGGCCACCACAGCGGTGTGTGTGGAGCTGCCGCCTTGGAACGGGCAATGGCGGGCTCCGCCACTTCGGGAAGGCCAGAAGTGAGCCCCGCCACCTCGGAGGGAACATCAGTGGGCG
>NW_015539824.1:256078-272309 GCF_001515605.1 Sinocyclocheilus anshuiensis | reverse complement strand
CTGAGAGCGGGCACCGCCGCTTCTGGAGCCTTGTGAGCGGGCACAGCCGCTTCGAGTACCTCATGAGCGGGCACCGCCGCTTCGGGGGAACTACGAGCAGACACCACTGCCTCGGGAACTCTGCGAGCAGACCACGCCGCTCGCACCGACATCAGCAGAGGTTCCTCCACGCTGCATACCAGCCCGCGATGCTCCAGGAACGGGTGGGAGGTACTGGGTGCAGCAGACGAGGTCTCTGACAACCCTGGGATGGCCGCCACGGGAGAACTGTGAGCAGGCTCTGCAGCCAGCTCCATCCTGATGGCTGAGCCGCTCAACTGCAGAGCCAGGTTGACGTAGTCCTCCAGTGCCTCCTCGGGGTGCCAGAATGGCATAAGGGCTCTGAACGGCTCGGCTAGGCCACCCCAGAAACAGACCAGTGCGCAGATCCTCTCCGTCGCCGACTGGCGAGCCACTCCCAAGAAGTCCCTGGCGTACTCCTCAATGCCCCGGTCTCCCTGGTGGACATTGAGGAACCTTCCTGCTGGACCCATGTTTGGCGGATTATTCTGTCACGGCGCGGTTAGGAAAACACACCGTGTAGGCAAGGGTCTGGGTCCAAATGCAGGCTTTTATTGACTGCCAGGGAAAACAAAGGTAAAAAACAGAAAACAAACAGAGCTAAGACTTTGAGACACAGGCTTGAGACAAGGAAGGGAATCTGATGCAATACAGCCACGTAGAGCTTGCATCAGTCCACACATCACAGCTCGTACAACAACTAGTGACACTTACTACAACTATCATTAATAATCCGCCCAGAGTGGCGTTGGGAAGGCGCATAAATAGCCCTCAGGATGGGCCACAGCTGTGTGTGAGTGAGTCTGTGCACAGGTGTGTGGAGTCAAGGTGATGGAAAAGGATTCCGGGAGGATGGGAGATGGCGACCTCTGATGGTGAGAGGGAGAACACCAGACGCCAGACCCTGACACTATCAATGTTGAAAATAGTTGTGCTGCTTTTTTGTGGAAACTGTGATACAGAATTCTTTGATGAATACGAAAAAAAAACATTTATTTGAATTATGAATCTTTTGTATCATTATAAATGTATTTACTGTCATTTTTGATAAGTTCAATAATGTACATTATTTCTGAATTAAACCATTAATTATGTAAAAAAAAAAAAAAAAAAGTTCAGTTCAAAATGCACTTTTGAACGGGAGTGTATAGATAATTAGACTTACCCATCCAGTTTTCAATTGTAGTTTATTAATATAAAAATGGAAATATTCAGTAATGTGCATCAGTCGGTTGTTTACAATGTTTATAAATAATAGCACCGAGTTTGACCTGCATGACTTTTGGAAACTTTAATATGCAATTTGTATGCTTAAATGTACTTGATACTTGAAAATTCAGGTTTATTTTTCTAAGGTTTTAAATCCCAAAAAGGCATCAAAATGTAAGAATGATCCTATTCCATGTAAAATTCCCTCTAGTACTCCCATCTGTATTTATAGCATATCTGTGGCCAGGAGAAGACTAAGCTTTCCCCAGCTTTTCACTCTCTCCTCCTATGCATATAATGAAACATGCTCGAGGGACATCTAATAATGATCAAACAGCTGGCACACCTATGCAGGTCTAATACTGAAAAAAATAGAAAAAAAAAAAATATATATATATATATATATATATATTGATTTTCTTATATAAAAATTATATATTTAGTCTGTTTAAACTTTCTGTACTTAGCATAAAATTTATTAATTTTAACTAAGTCTCACTAAACTTATTACTACGAGTCAGACGGTCTTCTATACATGTTTCTGAAGCTTTTCTGCTTGATTTTGTTAGCACTTGAAGTAACCATGCTGATCCAACATATTTAACGCAAGGGAGATCATCTCATCACAAAGCCTGGATGCTCTAATGCACGTATGGCTTTCTTGCAGCTCTTTCAATAGTAACAATCACCAGCTTCACCACACTGTATTCCATAACTGCACATCGAGGGTCTGTAATCAAATCAACCTGGGCCACGGGAATGAGGTTTTTACAAATCAGCAATTGATTGCTGGTGAATTAATCAATCAAAATGGCATACATTTAAATATTTTGTTGCTCATAAACACACTTGGGCCATTTGAGCTGCCTCTTTACTTACTCAAGATAACACTGGGAATGTATTTATATCATGCTGCTGTGCAACCATAATCTCACTACTGAGATTTACATTCTTGATTGTGAACAGCTGCACAACTTTTTCACACAGTATTTCAGCATACAAACAAACCTACAGTACATCTTATACATTAACCACCCACAGTTCAGTTTAGCTTTAGATGAAAAATGCACTGAAATAGCCCTGTGAAAATGGATATTAAGATATTTGTACATATACTGTAGGTATCTTAAAAAAATGCTTATAAAGTAATGCTTGTAAACTAACTCGGTCTAACTACACTGAAAAAAAATGGAAGTGAAATAATTTTCATTCAGAAATTGCTAATACATTTCACAAATAATTGCAGTACAAATTAAATTAAACCTGCAATTTTAAAGTGAAATGACTGAAATAGTATTTTCTTGTAAACTTTACTCCAATAATCTTAAAATTACAACTTTGTAATTACAACTAATCTTGTATTTACAACTTTAAGAAAGCCTTCTACAGTGTAAGTCTGAGAACACTGGTGGAAATATTTCTGTTTTTGTATTCACTTAAACTATAAAATATATTTGCCAGTAATTGCACATTAATAATACAGTAACTTTTGATTTACTTATTAATAATTTTACTTAGCAAGCATGCATTAAATTGACTAAAATTACAGTAAAAATATTTATCTATCTATCTATCTATCTATCTATCTATCTATCTATATATATATATATATCAAATAAATGCCGCTTTGATAAAAAAAATCTGATACAATTTTGATTAAAAAAAATCATTTATCATTTGAGATGCAAAAAGTATCCATGTGTGCTTTTTCTATAATTATATATAATTATTTTCTATAAAAAAAAAAAAATACAAATAATCAAGAAATACACAAGTGAATGCAGATCCTGCATTCCTCATTTGAAGCTGTAGGACGTATGCAAACCTATAACCCCAGATTCTCAGTGCTGTTTGTATTTGAAGAAAAAAAAAAAGTAACTATATTATTGTTTAAATTCAAGTACACAATTGCACATTACCAATTACGGATTAGTTTGCCAGACAATCAAAATCCAATACCGTTATCATATTTTACCTGCTGCATATAGTTTTTAATCAAACATAGACATACGTTAGGTGTACAGATAATCATGACCTGAGTGCACTGTTGCAGAATGAGGTTCCAGTTGTTCCTCGTTGTAAGAATAGCAATCTGTCTTATATAACCACCGGTAATTGCCATGATCCCTCCAGGGTTTTACAGGTTCACTAATAAAAGAGAGAAGAAATTAAATCGGAGATGCTAATAAGCCCTCCATTTCGTAGGTTTACAATTCATGAAATGTGCTCTCTGAACCACTGAGCGCCTGATAAGCTTATTTGGGGCTGTTGCAGTAGCGGCTGCATCTTTGCACTGCGTATCTCAATTCGTTAATCCTAATATCCTTAAAAGCAGACATATTGCGCGTTCAACACGTTGATCTGTTGTTATAAATGGCATTTCCCTATTTCCTGTGTTTGTCATATTGAGTCAAATTGAGGCGAAACATATTTTTTGGTTAATTTGAACATAAAAAAGTCAGTCAAATACATGATTATATCATATTTATTATATGTGTACACGTGTGCGTGTGTGTGTACCTACTTAACCACATTTTAGGGACAAATTTGTACCCAAAAGTGAGCAAAACCTGATATTTTTTTTTAGGGTTAGGGTTAGGAGTAGGATTAGTTTATAGCATCTACAAATATCTGTATATAAAAACAATATAAGTATATGTAATGTCCCCATTTAGACAATTATAATGTTATAAAAAGATTTATATTTAATATAAATGTTGTTCATTTGGACTTTCTCCAAATATTTTCATCAAATAATCCAATTAAAAAGTGTCACAGTTTTCACAAAAATTGGAACATTGACAATATTAAGAAATGTTTCTTTAGTACCAGATCACCATATGTAAATCATTTCAGAAGGATCTTCTGGTGCTGAAGACTAGATAGATGATAGATAGATAGATAGATAGATAGATAGATAGATAGATAGATAGATAGATAGATAGATAGATAGAAAAATCAAGGGAATATATATATATATATATATATATATACTTTTAAATTATAATAATATATCTCGATATTACTGTTGTCTGTATTGTATAGCAGTATGAGAAGGAACAAATAAAAGACAGCAAAAATAGAAATGTCATTCATCCAGACAGATAGGTGGCGGTATAAAGTCCAGTACGCTGGGAGGAGAAGGAGCCAGTGAGATGAAAATAGCATCCTGGGCGCACCTTATTCATAACAATTATTTGCAATGCGTGTCAACCTTTAGTTTATGTTTGGAATCAACTGCTTTTACCTACCATTTCACAATGTATACAGTGGGTACGGAAAGTATTCAGACCCCCTTAAATTTTTCACTCTTTGTTAATTGAAGGGGGTCTGAATACTTTCCGTACCCACTGTATATGCCTGCATGTGGTGAATTCACCTCAAGCTTCACACGGCAAACAGCTATAATACTCACCTCAGTGTGCTTCAGTGAGTCTACTTATGTTGCTTACTCCACCTGGGAGGCCACCATTTCGCTTTGGCCTCATTCTCTCCTGCTTTAATGCTACACTGATTTCACAAAGTGGCGAGAATGATTGAGATCAGCCGAAACCTCTTATCCTGCTGCAGAAGTCATGTTGTGCTTGATATGACTCTGTGACCTAAGGAAATTTCCCCCTGCAAATGTGCAAGAGCACTGTCTGACTTAATACGGTACAAGAATGACAAAATCTCCTTCTGCTGTTTTCACGAGTCATGGGAGTCTGGCCTGAGGAGACGCTCTAGATTATTTTGTCCTTTGGCGTAATGGTCCCCTTGCATTGTAATCACTTTCCGGCACGGTAATTGAATGTAATTAGGAATCTGTGTCTATTTTGAGTAGAAATAGCAGGTATTGCTGAAAGGCAGGGTCTTTCTATCTGTCTTAACGTTAGAGAAAACCTCAAAGGCAGTTTGTGGTTTTCATGCCGGAAACATTATGAGAATAATTTGACCTTTATGTAACCCTTCCCCTTCTGTTTATTTGTCAAGCCTGCAAGCATGATAAAATGAGTAGATATTGTGTTTTGGAGAGGGTTATTTGATATGGAATATGTTTCATCAACTCAAGAAAATGACTCTTCATAATGTGAACAAAATGCAAATGCAGAATTCTGCTAATGTACAGTTCAGGGTTGCCTGGGAGGCCCGATGTTATATTTCATATCAGAATATTTTGTTGTTGGTTGTTTTTAACAGACGTCTTCAGTGAAATCACATCTATTGCAAATGGTTAGCAAAGACGAATCAGCAACTTTCTAGTGTACTATAGCACCATGTACATATTTTTGCATATATTTGCATGTAAATTAATCTATCTATCTATCTATCTATCTATCATCCATCCATCCATCCATCCATCTATCTATATATCATCCATCCATCCATCCATCCATCTATCTATCTATATATCATCCATCCATCCATCCATCTATCTATCTACAGTGGATTAAAACAAATTTATTAACAAGTATTTTCTTTTCTGTATTTCTTGAATATAAGATGACAGAACATCATTCTGGTACAATTTAACTCCTAAACCTTACATTTCTGCATTTAGCAGACACTTTTATCCTAAGCAACTTATCAAAAGAGAAATGAAAGCAATTTGTCAAAGAGTCAACAATATTCGTAATGTACAATGCCAGGTTTATTTACTTATATCTGCTGTAGATTAAGAAGCAAGCTTTCTTGTGAGTGTGTAAGTGAATTTGCTTAAGAGTTTTGGGGTTGTTCAGTGATTGTAGAAGAGGACTGTCTTAACCTCTTAAGACCCGAGAAAAAGTTGTAGGAAAAAGTTAGTTTTTTGCCATGTCTTTACATTGTTTAGAGCATTAAAAATAATGTAAAAATTCATAAGTTATGCTATGTCCTCGGTAGAGGACATCAGGACTCAATTTCTTTAAAAAAATAAAAAGACATGAATGAACATGCATAGGCAAAAACAATTGATTTTTTAAATCACCAATACATTTTTAGTTTTCAAGATTTTTTTTTTAATCAAACTTTGTATACAGATGATTCTCAACTATGTTATAACGGAATGATTCAATATACTATTTTTCTTTCTGCAAAATGTGTGTAAAATGGCCATAAACAGGTTTTCTCATTATATACAATGTATCTATAAACTAAATTTAATTTGCAAATTAATGTGTTTTTGGGGCAACATGTAATGAGAAAACAAGTGTAATAATGGGAGTAATAATTGACAAGATTTTCATAATAATATATAATATTTCATAGAATATAGAAATATAATTGTTTTGCCTGTTCCTTTGTTATGTCTCCCAAAATGCATAATAAACATGTTTTTAGTCCCGGTGTCCTCATATGAGGACATGTATGAAATCAACGTCCTGTTTTGTAACAGAAAGTCATATTTTGATTTGAAACCCCATAACATTTTCCTCAGATGTTGATTTATGACACACAGTTTAAAAATTAGTCAGATTTAAATGAAATTACAAAATATTATCATATTTCCATAAGAGTGTAACTAAATTAATTTCAGACATTTTGAAGACCAAGGAGAGGGAGTGGTCATGGTGAAACATCCAAACATTTCGTATCTCTGAAATGCCCTGAATGTGCTCTGTACAGGACATCCAGAATTAAAACTGTATTTCTTGAAAGTTGTGATGGTCTCAGCGGTTTGGGTGGAGGATGGTAGCTTACTCCACCAGAGAGGAAGAGGAAGGATGAAGGTTTTGGAGAGTGACTTTTTGGCTTGTTGTGATGGAACAACAAGGTGTCGCTCCATGTAACCTTTGTTCATTATAAACTGACCTTGAATGTTCTATTACTTGTAAACAGCAGTTAATACAAAAACAGCGCCACAGTGTACAATAAGAAATCTATTCTATCAAAACATCGCCCTGTTTTAGAGTAGTCTGTGTGGGCTAAACTGTGGATCATTTTCCATTGCTTCGGTACAAAATACATTCAATGATGACATCTTTCATATTCCATGATTTTTTCTCACTAAGACACAACAACCACCATAATATGACCAGTGGTAATGCTGGTGGAACAGATACTACATACGCTTTAAAATGTGAGGGAATGTTTCTGTCCCTTAGCCATTGGAAGCCCAGGTCAGCAGAATGACACGGTTACAGATGACAAGCTGTTATTTCAAAAATGATTGTCAGCCAATCACGCTGCATGGCCGGACCTAACTGTAGTATGAAATTTAATCAGAGAAGCCCATCAGTAACAGCAGTTATCCGTGGAGGGGGCCGCATTGACCCACTGTCGCTGAAGGACTGAAACATGACATGACGGAAAGGTCCTAACTTGCATCTGTACTGAGCACATATTATTAATAGCCTTCTCTCGTTTAATCCAGCACACATTGACAATCTCTTTGCTTAGCATCGGTAGGAGGGTGCGTGGGTCTCATTTATAATAGTCTTATGCTTGGAAAGTAAACACGCTAGGTGACAACGCAGCAGACTGAACGGCAGGACCGTGTCTTTGTGATGGATGAGAATGGATAAGTCACTTCCTCTTCTCTCCTCACCTCTCCATCTCTACTGCCGAAGAACAGGAAATGTGGTTTTTCAAAGATTTAATTCATTGCCTGGATGCTCTATCAAATATAACAGATGTGGAATTTGGGTAAGACGCGTACTCCATTTCATACAACTTAATATATATATATATATATATATATATATATGTGCTATTTTTTTTTTTTCAGGAGATTTACGGGAAAGGGCTGTTAAAATGTAATTGTATCCATTCTATAGATGCATTTTTGTATGAAACCAGCATAAACTTAGGGAGAACAATTTATCCCACTTTATATTAAGTGGCCCTAATACCTTTGCACTTACAAACTACACACATATAACAACCCCTTTAGAATGGTTTGTGTAAGTACAAATGTGTAACAGGACATATATAACTACATTTTGTAGCAACAATATGTATAAGAGAAATTGGAACAATTGGATCCAGGGGGTGGAGATGGGTAGGTTTAGGGGTGGAAATGGGATCCAGGGGGTGGAAATGGGTAGGTTTAGGGATATGTAAAGTGGGAGGAGTTGGATCTCAAGTTGGTGGAGTTGGTGCACCACTGTAATACCAGTGTACTTACATGGTAACTCCTCTGTCCTTAATATAAATTCTGGACAGAGTCCAGAATCCATTCTGGACACCAACCACAATTTATATGTAAAGCCTAACTTACTGACCGCTGCTGTGTAACATCAGAGTAATTACATGGTAAGTCCATAGCAATTGTTTACTTAATATAAAGTGTAACACTTTCTTTACCAAAAAGTTTTGTTAACAATGTCATGTTACGCATTTGTATTTATACATACCATTCAGTGGGTTGTTACATATGTGTAGTTATACAAACATTACAGCTGTAGATAATATGTACCAATGTGTACTTACACTGTAGTTACATACTATGTACACATCTAGTTACTATGTAAGTACACAGGTATTAGGGCCACTTAATATAAAGTGGGACTGAACAATGTATGTAATCACAGTAGAAAAGCAAAGAATATATCTTGATAATGGGTATTTGCTAGTATTTAAAAGTGAACTCAGTAAATTTACTTAATTAAATGCTTTACCCTCCAGAGAAACAAATAGTAGTTTTGAAAATATGGTTAAAATGATCCCACATTAAATAGACTCCAGCCTAATGAAGGCAGTTTTATTTTCATGATCAGGTCACCTCAGTGAGACCACCATGGAGCTCACATGACCTAATGAGTACTATTCACTTTTGTTAGTAATCATTCTAATGTCATATACTTTTGCTCCCCGACTAAATTAATCATGACTGACTGTTACAAATTTGGACAAATAACAAAAAATATTGATTTTTGTATGATGGTACATCCACACCACTAGGTGTCAGTGTAAGTTCAATGTGACAGCCATATCAGCAGCACATATCAGGCGTATAAACAGTACATTTCATATTAATACAATTATTGTCCTCAAACCTAATTAGTACAAGTTAGCATAATGTGTACTTACATCTGGGCAAAACGTAAAACAAAATGTCAACAATTACGTTTTTTTTTTTAAGAAATTAGCATTAGTGGCAGCAAAACACCAATAACTTTTTACAAATGCAAATTATGATCACATCGGCAGATCATTGATTAATTAAAAATATCTATATTTTGCAGAGTACTTTGCACAATACTATATCATTACCTAAAAACACATAACATAGTGGACCATTTGTAAAATTAATACATTTTGACTTTTGCAGCACATAACCAGCTCAATATATATGGTTTTACTGGTGTAGTAAACTTGCTCCATAGCTCACCTAGTACAGCACTGCACTTGCGATGTGCAGCGCTCGGGTACGAGTCTCATGAAGCACAGGTCATGATATAAGAGCTTGAAAACTTTTAGATGTTTGTTTAGAATGAAGTAGTATGTTAATTTCAAAAGCGATAGAGCATAAAACTTTTTTCACCAATCATTATACTTTTATTTCCTAACTGCCACAGTATATACAGCAACAAACATATATCATCAGATATAACTAAATGTGCTTAGCACCACTCACTGGACATTTTTACTTTGAAAGTGGCTCAAATTGTGCTAGAAGCAACATAATAATATTGTTATTCTGAAATAGGGACAATTTTCCAATGAGCTTGAGTATGGGCTAAATCCCATACGAAGATTGGTTTGTTTTCATTTATTTTTTTCACCTCAACTCATATACTGTCTGTGCGGCATGATAAACAAGACTATTTAGCTCAAAGACCGCACAACGCTAGTGTTTCTGGCTTAACAATAAACAGACTATATACTAGTGCAATTAGACAGACAAGTCTCTTCAACAAGTCCCCTTGATTGTCAACACTTGATCTATGCCCTGCAGGGTCCCTTGCTTGACAGTATGAGAAGGTAGCACAAACTGAATATTGTGATAAAAGGCATTCCTTTGTTGTTGAATAGCATGCTTGTTGATGAGCAGCTAGAATTGGCCATACTAATTGGGTCCCAGTCTGCTGAGCAAAGTATATTCTATTAGCCTTGTGTTAAAGTTGTTTAGATATATATGAAGCCTAATTGTCTACTTTAAATACAGTAATTGCACTATGGCCATTATCTGAATTCCAATGACAAAAGCTACATGCAGTAGAAACATGTTTAAGAGTAAAAGGAAAACCCTCTCTGAGAACACAAGAAATGGAAAATGGATGCAACCGCTGTTTTAAAAATTAATGAGGCGTTATGCCTTAAACACAAATTATTCTAATGTACAGCCGGCTTCTTGTGAAATACAAATAGCAAAATCCCTTGAACTTTATGTACAAAGCAGCTAAAGAAGAACACATTATTTATTCAGGTTAGTTTAGAAAGTACAGTTGGTGTATTAAACATATTTTCCAGAAAGCTGCACTAGACTCTGCAAAATTTACATTTTGATGAAACTGCTTATACAGAGCATTTCTCAATGGAGTTTTATTTATTTAATTATTTACTTACTGCTTATTTACTTATTTGCCCAACACATTAAAATTGATTTACAATTGCATCCTTGCATACACTGATTTATATTCATAGCTCATCAGGTTCGATTTGGTCGGAAATTTTGGAGGGAACTTAAATGTTTACACCATTTCTGCAAACAAAAGAAAAGAAGATCCACAAGTAACCTTCAATTGTATGCAACTCAGGCTCATTGGTAACACACAGCTGTGGTTACATTTCTGCAAAATGATTTTTCATTTCTTCTTGCACCTTCCATGACACTTTCTAAGTAAACTGTCCAGTAAATGGCACTAAAAGCACATTTTGTTTCATCCGAACCATACATCTGGCAACATTCTATAACATTGCTTGTTGTATGCATTGTGGCAATTTAGAAATTAAATTGAGTTGCATTAAAAGGTTTAAAATCATGTTTAAAAATAACTTACCGCATTACTTAACACATTTTCTGAAGCAAGTTCAGTGCTGTACCAGGTGAGCTAATGAGCAAGTTTACTATGTCGGAAAATCTCCAGTAATCATAATTTATGTGAAAATTAATACATTGTTGGTGTTTTACTGCTACTAGTGTTCATTTCAGCTGGAAATTGCAGTGCATTTTATGAATACTGTAGGTATGTTTTGGAGTTTTACTAAAATATGAGTAGAAGCAAGTTTTTCCAATGAGATTAGCTTGATTGTATGTTTCCCTCAAAGATGGAAATGATATAGTGCACAAAATGTCATAGTATACCTTTAAAGAAAATGCACAAGATGATTTACTGAACAAGGAAAATGTTACTGGCTCAGTATTGTTAGTTGTTCCTAGTACAGCATTTATATCAAACAATTACAATCCCAATGTAATCTCTAACAGTCAGAGATAAGGTAAATCAGCCAACCACAAAATCTGATAGGTTGACAGCAGTATTGTTCAAATAACATCAAGTATGTTGATTTTGAAATGTAGCAAACTCATGCTTAGCTAATAGCAAAACAATGATAATTTGGCACGCATTGCTGGGCCAGCAATGTCCTGCGAGTTTGCTTCTATATTTTGCTTTTATAATGTTAACATTTAGGAGTATTCATTATCACTGCTACAAGGACACTATATTGAATCTCACCTGTGTATCAGTGTACCAGACAATGTCTTTATTCTCAGAAAAGTTTCATAAAAATTGCTTTGCATCCTCGTCTGGCCAGAATCCTTTCATTTAATTAACAATGGAGAGGTGTAAAAGGCCTATGACAGTCTGTGATAGAAAGGGCAGGGGGTCATTTGCCACGACCCCAAGAATTTACATGGAGATGGACTCACTCTGTGCACCGTCATAAAATATTAATCACAGGTACCTGGCCACCTCATTAATTCAGTATGAGTACTCAAGCACAGGACGGAGCGACAGGATATGACACGTGGTCATTAGCTGGTTATTCTTGCAGCTAATTGAAAGTGTAGAGACTGGGCATTCAGATTGGATTTTGTTTGCCTAAAATAAGTGTGGCCAAGCCAGACACTTCCAGAGACATTTTAATTCTCTCATAGCTCAAGAAGGGTAAAATTACCTTCATTTTCATTTTTCATAAGGCTTTGACTCCAGTGAGGTGTCTTAACAGAAAACAAGCTTTAATATCACATGCAAATATCATTTCACACAAGTGCAGCATTTACGTACTGACAGCCCAGAGTACAAGGCATTTTGAGGTTACACATCATGTACTGTGCGAGATGCAGAACACAACAACAGAGTTTCCTGTGTCCAGTGATTTTCTGACATTTACGTTGTCGAATTGCACCCAGTACCCAGGCATTAGCATCTTCACCAGAGTAAGAAACTCCATAGGGCTTTCCCACTGCATTGGTAAATGCACTGCTTGTCATGGCATTTGGAACACTGCAGGTAATTTACATCCAAAGCCCTTGTCGTGATGGTGGCATAACACACAGGTGCTTAACGGCTTCTCTGTGATTATGCTCTCAAACAAACAGATGATCAGGTAGGCTGGAATGAGAGAAGGTGGGGCGGCACCAGCGAGGAGGACAAATGCAACATGGGCTCATTGGAAAAACGTTCTACTATCTACATTTTTGTGAAACTCCAAAAGCATACCTACGCATACAATTCACTGCAGTTTCAAAAGGACCAGAAACATCTTCTTTTTTTTTTGTTTTTTTCTGACCTCAGAATACTTTTATCATACTGTATGGTTTGTAAACTAACACATTTTGAAGTTTCCATTACATAATTGGCTCTATATGTATGGCTTTTCTGATGAAGTAAACTTGCTCAGTAGCTCACCCGGTACAGCACTGCACTTGCATTGTGTAGCACTGGGTACAAGTCCTGTGAAATACAAGTCAAGATATAAGAGCTCAAAGACTTGTAGAAGCAAGCTAAAATGGCATGGTTGCATTAGCAAATACATTTTAAACTCACATATACTTTTTAACACTGTGTCAGTTAGGTGTATGGTAGGCTTTAATCTAAGTTGTGTGTTATTTTCATGTAACCTTTTAGTATTGAAATGCTTCAGTATGTACAACATTAAATGTAACAAAACAATGTCAGATTCACATTCATCTGTTTCAGGTAAAACTGAATGCTCTTTTAGTGCCACTCACTGGAATGTCGCCACAGGCACATTTTTCAGTCAGCCTGGGTTGGACATATGAGCAACTTCAGTAAGGTCCAGGTCCAGTGTTTTGGGATTGAAGATTATGTCACCTGCCAAGTTACTGAGGGCACTTAAAAGTGAAAGTCGACAGATACTACTGTACAAATGTCAACAGTAACCTTTTAAAACTCAAATGTCTCTCAAAACGCCAAATAGATCTTGACTACAACATCTAGAACGGTGTGTTGGAGAAAGGAGGCACAGATATTGTACTGCCTTGAGGCAGGTTGAGTGCCTCTGCAAGTAAGGGCAAAGGGGGAGATTGAGAGGGACAGTATCTCAATGCTTTTTGATTTTTATGACACAAGGTTGGTGCTTCCCATAACTTTGCTCAAGATGTCCAAGATGGCCCATGCAAACACTTGACCTCAATTGAAGTCAGAGAACAAACTCCATTTGACATCAACTGTGAAGGAGTGAGCTGGAGTACCTTGGTTCCCTTGTTACCACTCTGTCAATATGTCCACTCCTTGGAGTATCACCTTGGTGTATTTACATTGTTGCAGAACAAAGCACCGAAAAATCAAAGGATGACAAAGGGTTCAACCTCATGCTCTGCGTAAGGTATTCTTCTTGGTTTTTGGCTTACTTACTTTCTGTCTCACTGAAGAGTCCTTATCCTAAGGGATATTTGGAGGTTGTGTTTGTCCACCAAGCAACCGCAGAGAAGTTTCAAGTGGTAATTGAACCTGTCAGCATATTTCAGGCAGCAGCACAGAGATATTAAAAATACTTCACCCCTTCATCATTCGGACGTAGAATATTCTCCTACACTCAATCCTGGACCCTTTTAGGGTCTATACAGCCGATCAGCTGGTAACACTTTAGAATAGGGACCAATTCTCACTATTAACTAGTTTCTTATTAGCATGCCTATTATTAACATATTGGCTGTTTATTAGTACTTATAAAGCACATATTCTGCATGACTATATTCTACATCCCTAATCCTACCCAATACCTAAACCTAACAACTACCCTATACTAACTATTAATAAGCAGCAATTTAGGAATTTATTGAGGCAAAAATAATAGTTAATGGTTCGTTAACAGTGAGAATTGGACCTTAAACTAACGTGTGACCAACATAGGTTAACTAACTAACAAACAAACAAATAAATAACAAGAAATGTTTCATTTTAAGTTCTATAGATTTTGTTATGTATATGTAGCACAATTTAAAAGACATTAATGGTCATGAAATATATATTTCAGATGACATACATAATCAAAGCTATTTTGTAGGCTTTCTAATCAGGCACTGAAAAGAACACCTATTAAAGGTCTTCCTGGCAATGGAATGGACAGTATGCATTGTTCACAACAGCAGCTATTGAATAGAAGTTCTGCCTTTTACAAATAAAAGACACAATACACTTCTTGATAAGCTTTGTTTATTCTTGTAAAACCAGACTAAAATGTCAGTGCTTTAACTTATGTAATTGTTTGAGGCTTCATTTGAGATACCATCCCATATAAAAAAAAAACAAACAAAAAAAAACAGATATATTGTTAAATCTATTTTAAAATAGCACAACATATTTAGTAATATATTTTGGAATTGGTTATTGAAACAAAATTTCAGCAAACAGTTTTGCAGATTTCGGTTTTTCCTCATTCAAGTAGACAGGAGCTGTACTTGTATGCATAATAAATTGTTACCCAGAGGCATTAACAAGATGGCCACCAATGACTGACAGCCTTATAGGTCCGTGGGTTTGAGTGTCATGCAAGATGATATACAGTACATACTGTATGTGTCTGATTGTATTCAGAAAGTCATGCTTTGCCTCAAGCTAAGAGATCTGAGCTGAACAGCAAATGAAAGTCTACTTGCCAGATCTCAAAAGGACTTATACATCCAAGAGTCTCTTACCTGCCAAGTTATTTAGCACCAGCTGTCACAATCATGTCCCGTAATTGTGGGCCGTTATTATGCTCAGGCCTCAGGGTCAACCATGTTTCTGTTCCTCAATGACATTATTTCTCATCTACAGGAATTTGCAATGTCATGAAGGTTTACGCAAAATTCCAATTCTTCTTATTGCCTTCCAGTCCCATTTAGCATAATCATTTCTCAAGTGTTATCTAGACGGTATTGCTCTCGTTTTATTGGATGCAGCTCTGTGGAATTATGCAGACTGTTGGTTGGATTCGTGGGTAACGGGGTATTCCTAGGCCTCAAGCTCCAGTGATCCCCTTGTGGAATTTAAATCAGTCTATCCCTCTATCCGCCTCTCCTTCTCTCTACTTCCATCAGTATTTATAGATCTCCCTCCTACAGAACAGCTGACCTGAAATCATGTTATTAACGAAGGCAAAATTAGACAGGCAGTCATTGGCCACATGTTAGAGAAATTGCAGTTTGTGTCGGAATTCAGGGAAATACTGAGTTTAAGTGGACGTGCAATTTAATTTGACGTAGAAATGGTTAGACATGCGTCTCTGGTTAATGTAATGAAGAAATGTAAGTGCAAGACTCAAAGTAAAGTGCAATAGCATTTTTACATTTTAAAGCATTATTAAACCAAAGTAGAAAAGCTGCTAATGAAACTAAATTGTGACATTGTTTTGCAGATATCTTTTTGAAAAAATGTGTTTACTCTTGTTGGACCAGACTAAAACAAGCATCCATCCATACATATATATATATATATATATATATATATAAAGGGTTAGTTCACCCAAAAATGAAAATTAGCCCATTAATTACTCACCCTCAAGTCTTTCAGACGAATCCAGTCGGAGTTATATTAATTCAATTCAATTCAATTCAAGTTTATTTGTACAGCGCTTTTCACGATACAAATCATTGCAAAGCAACTTTACA
>NW_015539824.1:235822-255948 GCF_001515605.1 Sinocyclocheilus anshuiensis | reverse complement strand
CGACCTTAGGGAGTGTGATGGATTGTAGCGTGGTAGAAGACTAGTTAGGTACACAGGAGCTAACCCATTAGCTCACAAAAAATAATATTTTGTAACTGATACGGAACTTAATTGGTATCCAGTGCAGAGACTGTAAAATTGGGGTAATATGATCATATTGTGTGAATAGAGTATTAGCAATGTAAGCGAGATTAGCGGCAACCACGCTGGCGATGCTAGCGGGCTATTTGCTAATAGCGTACTCGGGAAATCAAAATAGAACTAGTGATAACAAGGCGCTTTGATTGTTTTTGTTGTAGAATACGATAGGGGATATATTCACACATTATAGTAACGAAAATTATGGTGTATAAAATTTATTTTAAGATAAAAATAATAGACGATAAAGAATTAACTTGATGGAGCTCAAACTCAAAACAATATTAAAAATGTTATTTGATCTTTCAAGCTGTTTCATGGCACTCAGCGGGTGTTGCATGCATCAGTCCAAACGCAGTTAAATAAAAAGCGCCCATCCATAAAAAATTGTGTCTCACACGGCTCCGGGGGGTGAACAAAGGCCTTCTGTAGCGAATCGATGCGTTTTTGTAAGAAAAATATCCATATTCAAAACATAATAATCACTTTAATGTACCTTGCGCTCACTGTTGTACACTGTGACGTATGGAGGTCGGCTTTGCACATGTGCCACTCAGAAGTGACGCACGCGGAAGCACAGGGGAGAGATCAAAACAAAAAAACGGTCACTAATTAGTTACACCTAGGATGACTTGAGGGTGAGTACTTTATGGGCTAATTTTAATTTTTGAGTAAACTAACCCTTTACATCAGTTATTTTTTATCTTTTGCTATAGTGTTTCAGAAGGAAATATCAGTTTACATTTCCAATTTTACATCAGTTTACATTTTTGTTTGCAGTCTGACAACAGCCAGTGCTGCACACATAGATCTGATTGTATCTTCATCTAGTCTGTCTGAGATTACATGAAGAAACAGAACAAACTGAGACAGACTCAATCCAGAAGAACTGTGGCAATATCTCCAAGATGCTTCAAGAAACCTGAGGTTTCTGTCACTAATTAACAATCTGATTCTTTTAAGTAAACCAATCTCTTTCATTTTCACGAGCTGGCATTCAGATACCCATTCAAAAGCTGTAATTTGTGCATGCAGATACTGCAATTTGTCTTTCCAGGGGAGCACATTGTTAAATCTCTCCTAAAGGTCTGTATATGGTTTCCATTTGTTGATAATTGGGCTCTGCTTGTGACAACATTGTTGTGCGCAAAACTGTATTTTTACAAAACACTTTCTTTCTTGGTAAATGGTAAAAAAACTAATTCCAGATTACATGTTCTTTTCAAAACACAAAACAAAACAAAACAAAAAAAATTACGTTATTCCATCTTTTTGATGGAGTGCCACTCAGTTCTCTCATATACAGACCCTTCAATTAAGAAGCTATTTTTTTTGCATTCACCCTTCCTATCTGTTCTTTGCTCATGCATACTAATTTGCCTTATCCTCCCAAAGAATAGATTAATAACTGCCAAGCAACTCCATCGCATTCTAATTGCATTCATGACAGTGATCCTTGCGCACCATTCAGCGAGGATATTAAAAAGAAGCAGGTTACTCTGCCATCAGGCCTATTTCCATCTCTCCTAATCATGCGCATGGACCACGTAAAAGGTCAGTTTTCTAAATTGATGGATACCATCTGCCATGAAACCTCTCAATATGCTGACACCCACATGGAGACAGAATACAGAACAACAAGCAGGAAAAAATAAAAACATCTAAATGAGTCAGTTCATTAGGTTTTTGGGTCACATTTAATGTTAAATATGTGGACAATATGTAGGATGCAAGCATGAATCCGCCATAAATTTTGCATGAAACTTAAACTAAAATAAAAAAATAAAAACTGAAAATTTACAATTTACAATTAAAAACACATACAAAATATGTATATATATATTTTTTTTTTATTAAATATGTAACTGTAATAGTACATAAATATTACATGTGTAAAAGTTTTCAGGGCAGATACGATTTTCATGCAACATTTCTGCCAGATTTATGCTAGCACCCATATTTACGATTTATATATTTATATTTACATTTACATTTTCAGTTTTTATTATTTATTTTTTTAGTTTAAATTTCAGTCAAATATTTTAAATTGTATTGCTTCAATTATTATTATTATTATTAGTAGTAGTAGTAGTAGTATCATTACAGTATTATTATTTCAGTATTAGTTAGACAAGCTAGACAACTACTTTTATTTTATTTTTTATTTTTTTTGTTAATCCTGCATTCCAATTAATATCAGTCAAACTGCAGTTGGGTTGTTTTGATTAAATAATAATAACCCAAACATTTTTTTTTTAAATACAGGTAACTAACACAATAAAAAAAAACATGATAACACAATAAAAACATGATTTATGAAAATTAACAAAAAACAGTTATCTGTTTCTTTTTTTTTTCTTCATGTATTATTTAAAAAAAATAAAAAAAATAGATACCATCAACAAGTTCATAACATCTTTTTTTTTTTTTGCCACCTAGCTTCAATTGAGATGTCACATGAGAAATGGTTTAATCTGGCTGTTACAGAACAGTTTTTCACACTTTTCACAGCTGCCTTGTGGTAGTTCTGGGTTAAGAGTGCCTGCAGCACTAATGAAAAGAGACATGGATGTAGACGGCCTCAGAGAACAACTTTAAACTGCATATTATGACACTGGAGAGCCCACACACCCCCAAGATCCCCCTAATTGGAGCTGAGAATGTATTAGTCAGCAGGAGATGGCACACGTCATCAGATTTTAGCCTTTTCTTAACAAGAACTGCAAAGTCAGACCTTACACTTGCTTTTATCGCATCTGATGATAACAGATGACAGATCTCCATCGTCTTTTTATATTTCAGTTTGAGGTGGTTGCAACCACCTACAATGTTATGACAATGTAAATCAAATATTAAGTTATAAGCATGTTCCATAAACATTATTTTAAGTGCTAAATGTTAGTGAAAGTTGTGAGAACTGTTAGCTGAATATCAACAGCACGTTTAACACAATATGCTTAAGCTAACTTGAAAGAAAACATATATGATAATAAAAGTCATTATTTCTGTTTTCTTTGAGCACAAAAAGTATTCTTGTAGCTTCATAAAATTATGGTTGAACCACTGAATCGTTACATGGACTATTTTAATGATGTCCTTACTACCTTTCTGGGCCTTGAACATGGTAGTTCTGCTGCTGTCTATTCAGGGTCAGAAAGCTCTCGGATTTAATAAAACATTTATTAAATTTCATTAATTTGTGTTCTGAAGATGAGTAAAGGACTTACGGGTTTGGAACGACATGAGGGTGAGTAATTGACAGAATTAAATTTTTGGGCAAACTATCTAATATGTGTATGTTATAATAATTATATTTTTAAAAGGCTTTTTTTTATATTATATACGATTTGTTTTACTAGTGGCTGATTTTTTGGATGGCTGTTAAAAGCATGACATTAACTTGGGCTTTACATTAAATTTGGCATTATCCAATTGCTGATAAGTCAATATTTCATTGTTTGTTTGTTTTGTTTTGTTTTTTGTTTGTTTGTTTGTTTTTTTTTCAGTGCAATCAGCTTGCATGTTTTCAGCGACTCTCTGTGCTATTGAGATGAATGTCAATGCTAGCAATAGCTTTCTTGCCATGTGTGGGTTTTATTTGTTTTTCTGAACAAACTTAGTCTCTTTTCTGCTGCCCCCGTCAGTTCTGGAGCATCCATGGCATGAATATGATGCTAATGCAGGTAAACTGATGCACAATATAACAAGTTTTCTGCAAAATATTTGAAGTTTAAGGTATGTTCACCCTATGTTTGCCTGATTAAGTTCTATTGAATTGCAATATCCCACAATAAAAGTTTCAAACTAGACAATGTACTTTTTTTTTCTTATGCAATTTTCTATTTTTTTCTAATTTTATCCATTAAGTGAAAGCATATTATAATCTCACACAACTATTTTGTGTACTCTATGTTTCTATTTGCTTGAAATTGCCTTGATGTCCCTCAAATTACCTTTTTTTTCAATGTGTGTTATGAAGTGAGTGGCTTATTTTGACCTAAAAAAAAAGAGTCCCCAGGGAACAATGTAGTAATCAGCATGAAAGAAAGGGCAGTGTATGAAAGTTATAGATATTTTATGCAAGGTTTCCGTGCTGAAAAATACTGACATTACTGATTGCTTGTCATTTTGGTAATATTTTCTAACATTAAACAAAGTCATTCTAAAATGTTTTGCAGTAACCAAAGAGCACAAAATTGTTGGTTCAAGTGACAGAATTGTTTGAAAATATGAATGCACATTTTTTTCAAGACACTGGATTTTATTAAAAGACTTCTGTCATGTTACAAAAACCTTGGAAATAGGGAAAAAAAAAAAAAAACACCTCCTTCAGCACACGCAAGGTCATAACAACAATGAATCACTACTCACTTTTTTTTTCTTTGCAGCCCTTACCTTTTTGTCTCATTTCTGCACACTGACAGAGCTCTTGTTCCTGTAGATGTAAATAGTATGGAATACATCATGTGACACATGATAATGCAAAATCGAGGCCAACCGCAAGAATGTATCTTACTTTTCATCTCTCTGTCTGGCTGTAATACAATATTTCCAGATTGTTCTCTCCCCAAGAGCAACCAGCTTACCATTGATCTGAGTGGGGCTGATACAGTCTCTGCTGCGGTGTGTCATTCTAATGAACCAGAAACTGAATCCGGCTGCAGTCTCTCTCTCTCTCTCTCTCTCTCTCTCTCTCTCTCTCTCTCTCTCTTGCACATCTTCTGGCTTCTGTCAGTCTTTTTTCTGTCATACTCAGACTCGCACTCACAAACACTTGGATGCATGCACACAGTCACCAAATATGGCTGGAGATCACTTACTGCATTTCATAATTTGAAATGGGGTGACAGTTTATTTTCTTGCCGTATATAGATATTTTTCTTAGTTAAGTTTTACAAAAATTAATCTAAAGAGATCTTTCACCAGACGTTAATTGTTATTCAACATCCTATCCACCAAGGCTGAGGCTTTATTCAACTATGGACACTTTTGTATTTGTGGACTTTTAGAAGACAATCTGTCTTATTATTATTTTTTATTATTTTTTTTTTTGAACTAGTTTACTTAATACATGTACAAACAATGACCAACAGTGGACATACGTGCATTTCAAGATATTGATTGATTGATTGTCCTAAACATTCTGAACATTTCCATTTTCAATCACATCATCATTCCATCACACTATCAGATTTGTTTTTTGTTTTGCATTAACAATGTAATCAATATTCTTTTTAATAAAGGCATGCATGAAACTCATCAAGTTAGTGTTTTTAAGCATTTTACATTTATTCCATAATAATAACTCAAGGTAGTAACAATTTAAGCTCTATTTTATTTGTGAACTTATTTCTTTTTTATAGTTAACTTTTAACTATTTCAGAATTTTTCAAATCATCAGTCATCAAAGCTTTGTTAATATGTTTGCAGGCCATTTCAAATCTTATTTTGATGTAACAAAGTTGTTATATCTAAGTGTGTGACTTGTTTACTAACTATTTTTAATTAGTATTCCAATTAACACCATTCTATTGTTAAATCAGATGTTTTAATTTGCATAACTGCATAAATTAACAAAAGTACGTGCAAAAAAATCATATAATACATATTTCAAGATTGTTGTGTCCTGTTGTGCCACTGGTAAACGTGTTTCACTGTTTCTGAGGAGGGGAGTTCAGTGTGGTGTTAATTTTATCAGCTATTTTCATTTTAGTCTTGGTCTTAGTCCCGGGCTAAAATGTCCTTGTTAGTTTTTTATCATATTTAGTCAACCTTATTCTATTTAGTTTTAGTCAAGTTTTAGTTGACTAAAAGTCTTAACATTTTAGTCTAGTTTTAGTCCAAGAAAACCTGAAGTATTTTAGTATAGTTTTAGTCAATGACATTTTAGCAATAAGATTATTATTAATTAACTGTACAGCAGTATTAATTTTGGCAGCCATTTTTTACATGTACATTTTAGTTATCATATTTAGACAAACTTGTCCTGTTTTTGTTTATTCAATGAAATGTATGAGCATTTTAGTCAGGTTTTTTAGTCAATGAAATATTAGTCACATTTCCGTTAATACACGAGTTTCACAATTTGAGTTGAATTACTGAAATAAATTAACTTTTCCACGACATTCTAATTTATTGAGATGTACCTGTACATGGTGTATTTTACCTAATCTAGTGTACTGATTTATTATAGGCTTTTTATTATATAAATCAACACCAAAGACTTATGCAGTCGCTTTGTCTACATTAAGAAAACAGCTAAAACAAACGAAAAATAGTATAACAGTGAAATTCCTAGTAATTCCACTAATTCCAATAGCCTATTTCTCTATTAAAACAACAACAGTTGAGTAAGTGTATTCATTCAGCGATCACAATTGCAAACAATACAGTCGAGATCTCATGACAGAACACTGACCGGCTGAAAGACGCTTTCATTTAGATCACTAAGCTCCAGCTTGTTTGTTTTTCAGATCATCTGCGGCGGCGCTTCCGCATTGAGGCATTTAAAATAAGCAAAACACACCAGGGCAGAAAATGTATGAATTTAACAGCGAAGCTCTTATTCGGGGATTAGAACGCTTGATATCTGACAACCGCACTCATGAAAGATCGCATAGCAGAGGCGTGTAGAGCAGTCTGCAATAACATTCTGTCACCTTTTTTGACGAAAATAAAAAGAGGTTTTTGGTGAAGTTAGAGGTTTTTGGTAAAGTTTTTATCTTTTTGAATACATTTTAGTCTCGTCTTATTTCGTCAATGAAATTGCATGTTGATATAGTCTTAATTATCGTTTATTGACCTTATTGTCATCTCCTCTTAGTCATGGGATGGGAAAAAACCTGGTCAACCAACATTTTCCGTCATCGTCTTCGTTAACGAAATAAACACTAGTTCATTGTGGTGGAAATGGCTTGTGGGACCATCATTTTTATTTTTTTTTATGTAATAAATAGTTTAATATTTATATTTTAAGTAAATTAATATTACAGAAAATATTTTGAATTTTTATAATTAAAGGTTTATAATTGACATCATTAGCCTATCATAATTTCAAACACTTGCATATGATTTTCATATTTGAATAAAGAAAGTCTGGGTCTGGTACAAAGTGGGGGAAACAATAAAACCTATGTATAAAAGCATTACGGTGAAGAATGAATAAATGAGTAAGTGAATAATAAAAAAAAATGTAAATACTTTTAATGTGGCCTTTTCATAGAATAAATATAGTTTGTAATTATGTGTGTTTTAATATAAGTCATGCCCTCTGACATGAATCTGCCAAAATATTGCTCCTTCTTTGCAGTTCACATAACTTTATGAAGCTGTGGCAACCTGTTCATACAATAACTTCATCAACAACCTCAAAAGTGCCTCTTACAGCTTTGTGGCATTGTTTTTCTATATTATTGAAGAAAATAATGATCAGGAAAATACTGGGAATACAGAGAGAGAAAAAAAAACTGAAATAAGAAAATAACAATTGTGAGGCACTGCATCAAATAACACTATAGCCTATATGGCATACGATTAAACCAGTGCTTGGGTTAAGATGAGCCACTTGCCCAGTTCACCCTATAGCATCTGATATATTTTACCCCATGCACAGATACCATAAATAAAAAATAAATAAACTATTACTACTACTAATACTAATAATAATAATAATAATAATAATAATAATGCACTGACATTAACAAAATATACAAAAAGTATGCAAAATATACATTGTTAGAGCTGAAAGAAATTAGTTTCAACATAACACTTATTTCATAAGCAAGAACATTTAGTTTGACAAATATTTACCAGCTTTCTCATGTATTCCTCTCAGTCACCAATGTTTATTTATTTTATTTTTTTTTTGATAATGATGACATGAGGGTGAACAAATTATTTTTAGATTAACTATTCATTTCAGACTCTGGCACATCTTACCCCATCTCCTCTATTAAATGTGAAATTTAATTAAATGTAATTATTCCAAGCAAAATTCATTTCCCACAGAGCTTTCCCTGGCAAAACGATATACCTCAGCGTTAGTCTAAAGAGCAAATTAACACTACCCTACAGCTTCACACCAGCCTTTCCACTGAGAAGAGCTAGACGTCCCATTGGGAGGTGAGGCAACATCCCAAGACAATGTCACATCCCTCTTCTGGCCCATCTGCCAGAGACGGTCCTGTCTGTGCACCAGCAATGCCAAAAGTGAGGGCTCCACTTCAGCATGGCTTCTCCACAGATGGCACACTGTAGGCACCAAACCACATCACAGGGTCTCACATCCATGTGCTCAGCGCTGGTGTCTATGGCCTATCCGGTCCGGATGCCCGCATTTCTCAAGATTTGAAGAGCGGTGGCAGGTTACCTACAGGCTGAGGGTAATGAAGACAGGTGATGACAGTAGGAGAGATCTACTTGCTGTAAGCTGCTGACATTAAACACGTCGCAATAACGAGAGAATGAAATCGTCTGTGGTCAATTAGTGGTGCACAACACATCAAACAGACTAGCTGATGCTCTAATAATATGATTCATGAAAGTACTTAAAGGAATGTTACAGGTTGAATACAAGATACAATAATGTTGATTAGCACAGGGTTAAAAAAAACTTTTGGTTACAGAAGAGCACAAACAGGGCCAACAAAAAAAAACAATAATAATAATAATAATAATGTTTAATTTAAAAGTGCTTTTCAGGACCTCAAGGTTACTTCACAAAGAGAAAAATAAAGAACATATATAACATACATATAACATATATTTAACATATTTAAAACAAATCAATAATCCAAGCAAAGCAAACAAAACATTGAGGATTTAAAAACAGCTTTTGTTTTGCTGTTTGTATAACCTTGATGTTTTGTTTGTTTTGTGAATCCAAGCAAAACAAATGTGAATGCAATCAAATCCAAGCAAAACAAACAACACAACGGTTCTTAGGAATAGTGAAACATCTTTGGTTTTGTTTTGCTGTTTGTATAACCTTTATGTTTTGTTTGTTTACATGACTTTGCATTTGTATCTGCACAAGACTTAAACATCCACCTCATATTAAAAATACATACACACATATACATACATACATACACACATACATACATAAATGAAATAGATAAAATAAGAAATAAAGTTCCATTGATTTAAAGTAAGAAAGTCATAATTATGAGAAAGTATTCACAATTTTAAGATTGAAATTTTCTTAAAATTTTTCTTAACATTTTTCGCATTAAACAAACAAATAAACAAACAAACAAGCAAATCAATCAACAAATAAATAAATAATTTTATAGCACAAATAATCAGGTTTTACTCACTGATTGATGTAAGTGTTAACAAAAATATAGGCTTCACATTTCTGCTTTCAAACTGTCAAAGACGTGGTTTACTGCCATCGTAATGTAACAAAAAAAAGGCCTGTCAAAATATTTTGTCATTATGCTACATAATAAAAATTCTGCTACAAATGCCTAATGTATTGCACCATTTTAAAACCCATTAATGTATTTTAGCTAGTAAAACAGGCTATATGTGTGTAAATCAGGGAATACGTTTTATATTTAATAATAAATATGTGTGCAAATCAGGGAATACATTTTATATTTAATAATAAATAATACGTGCTTATAACATATCAAATTAAATGAGGGCAAGACAGCGATATACACATATACATGTGGCTCAGCTACTCTCTCTAAAGGAATAGGCAGGGAGAGTGTCTTTTTGGGGGTTTCTTTAGAAGGTGCTGAAAAAGGTTTCTGTTTGTATCTTTTTTTTTTTTTGTTTATACTACCTTTAACAAGCTGCTGACTGTTTGGGTGTGCTGTGCTGCATGACAAACCTCAGTACTGCAGAAGAAGTTTAACACCAAGGACAGCCAGTTCTATTCTGGGTATATTGACTTCACTAACACATATCACAGCGTATTAATGGAATATGTGTTTAGACGTCTGACTGAGTTCATACCTGTGTGTACACTGCAGGGGCTTAAACATACTTTGTTTCAAGTAAAATTTACTGATTTATTGCAAAAATGAGATTTAATGCATTGCAATGCAGCCATCTAATACATATCAATCTATCATATATTAAATAAACAATACGTTTTTTATTGGATCAAAATAAAAAGATAATTTAAATCATATAGTACTTGTAAAGGATGAGATGTAAGTGCAGATAAATTTGATTAATTTGTATTTATTAATTCATTTTGATTATTATTTATTTATTTATTAATTTATTAATTTATTTATTTATTGATTTATTTATTTATTTTTAACACACACACACAAAAAATGGATTTAAAAAAGGTCAAAGTGCACAGAAACTTCAAAACTTCATCCAAATGAATGCAGATAAGAGATTCAGACTTTGAGAGAGCACAAATGTAGCACTCAAAATCTAGTGTGCTTTGCAGCGAAAATTGATTCAACTTTGCATTGCAAATCTAAAGCAAGTAAAAGCACTTGTTTAATTCCCTGTATTTTTACCAAAAACCTTGACAGAATGAATTGCAGCTGTGATTGACTGGCAGGGACAGATCGCTTTATCCTAACGCAGATGCAATTTATTCACAGTTGTCGGACATATTGAAAGGTAATAACAACAGCCAATAGGAGAAAAAATGTTTTAAAAAGGGTTAAAAGACCAATTACTATTTAATAATCCAGATAAAATAGGCTAGAGAATTAGAATAAGGTCTTTTAAGATAAAAACCTTATAGGCCTTGTAGTCTCCTGGGCATGCTGTCATCCAGCTTCATGCAAACCATTTGATTACTATTTATTTTTAAATATAATAATCATCAAAAAAAAAAAAATGCAAACATGTAAATTGCACATAATGCAGTTTATAAATTAACTTCTAAATTATTACATTTCTATTTGTTGTTGAAATATATTCATTTACACAGTGGCTGTCATTACTTGTTCCATAACATATTTATTTAAACATACATTAAATAATTAAGACATCACTAAGAGGTAAAGTAAAATATAATCAGTAAGCTATATAGTCTTAATATTTCATGAAATGCTCTTCTCTAGTCTTCATTTCTCTAGCGAACTAACGAGCTGATGTCTTGCCTGAGGTCAATGAAAAGCTACGCGACAATTTGTTTAGAAGCTGTTTTATTGACTTTTCTTCACAGTTGAAACACTCAGCGATTACATGATTCATGTTTATTTAGTAAAGATGAAGGGGATGATAACGCTTACTCGCGCTTCGTGCTCCCATTTGAACTGAGGTGTTTATACAGCGATCTGTCGCGCCACATCAAAGTGCGTCAAAACGGCATTTATTGTTTGAATTTCCTGAAAAATGGAAATTATCTGAAAGATGAGACTTTGTTTCTAATCAAAAGTAACAATATATAAAACTAGAAGTTTCCAATTAAGTGCCACTAATGCAGTGGTTAAAACAACTTTATTTGTTCAGTAGGCCTAAACATGCGTAGCCTAGCAAACGGAAAGACACGTACCGAAACTTTTCGGTATGAATATGTGTACCGTTACACCACTAATATCTAAGTGTAAAAAAAAAGCATTACAAAAATACACAACTCACAGAAATGTTGAGTAAAAAAGTATTTTAACTTCTGTGGCCTTATGGTAAGCTAATATTAAAGTGTCCATTGGATGTGTACTTCAAAAACAGTAGGCCATCCATCCATAGGGTTTGTTTTCCTGCATTTTTGATTTGATGTTAGCACAATGCTAAGCTAATAATACTGCATATTCTACCAAACATAAAAAAACCTATGCCAAATAGGCATTCAAAAAGCAGTACATGCTCGTGAATTTGTACCACTTTAAAACCCATTAGTGAGTAGATTGTGATTTCAGACAGATGTAATGAACAATTAAACAACAGAACAACCTACTCCAATCAACCGGTTCTAAAACTCTCAGATCTCTTTCTCTCTCGTCTCTCTTCTCTTTCGCCATTCCCCTGCCTCTCTGGCACTCAAGAGCACACTGCTGTCCTCATTGTGACTATTTTGGTGAGCACATCAGCGGCACCCAGTCCTGCTCTTGCTGCAGTCTCAAAGATTTCAGCTCCTGCCTCTGAGGGCAGGTGTCCCTGACAAACACATGTGTTAACAGTCAATTATTCAGTCAGTAAAGCCCCCTAATTACAGGACAAATCACTTCTGTGCCTGCCAGTGAGATTCACAGAGCTCGGTGGGAGAGGAGAGAGGCATTTTGAAATGGTTGAACGGTGAAAGCTAAACATCTGATGCTGTGAAGATCTCTCAGTCTTCTGGAGTTAATAGCAAACTATTCCTGTAATGCAGCAGGCTGTGCAAGAAATAAGGGCTCAGTGTGCTGCCGTATTCCCTGGATGTTGCCTGTGCCTCAGTTTGATGGCCTTATCGTGTTTGAAGGAGTGAAAGAGACAGGCTGACTGTAAAGTGAGCATAGATTGCAGCATCACGGATAAACAGGGAGCGTGTAAAATGTAAATGCAGGTTTTTTTAATGTAGAGGGAAAACATATGTTCAAACACGGACAATGCATTTTGAAAAAGAAAACTGCACTTTTAAGGGCAGATGGCACAGTTGGTCTCCACATAATTACATAAAAAAATGACAGAAGACTGAGCTGCTAATGAGAGCCTGAAAATAGATAGATAGAAGTGCTGTCAAATGATTAATCGCATCCAAAATAAAAGTTTTTGTTTACATAATGTAAGTGTGTATACTGTGTATATGTATTATGTATATATAAATACAAACACATGCATGTATATATTTAAGAAAAATATGTTATGTTTATATATTAAATATATTTATATATAATATAAAATATAAGAAAATAAATGTATAAATTTATATGCATTTAAATATTTTCAAAATAAATACTGTATGTGTGTGTATTTACATATACATAATAAATATACACAGTACACATACATATGTAAACAAAAACTTATTTTGGATGTGATTAATCGTTTGACAGCACTGATGGATGGATGGATGGATGGATGGATGGATGGATGGATGGATAGATAGATAGATAGATAGATAGATAGATAGATAGATAGATAGTGCAGTAGCACTGTGCTGTGAATTTAAAAAATAAAGATAATATATAAGTATTTTAAGAATAATAAAAAATATATAATGAACAGTAGCATAAGTGTCTTTTGGAAAGAGGAGTTTGTGGGCATTTTCTATTGATTATGGCAGCAATTACTCATCATTCATCAATAGCCAAGCACACTTTCGACATTTAAATTGAAAAAAAGAAGGATTTAAGTGACTGGGTTGTAGTTAAATAATGCTAATAATACAATCCCAGCATATTGTAACAAATATGCTAGATAATTGAATTTGCATTCTAAAACAACACAGACAGGATGTGCAAATAAACAATGCTATCAGTGGCAACATTCATAACCAGTTTAGCTGTGTTTAACACACTGACCATATAGTCAGCCTTCATTGCATTAACTTATAAAAATAACTTGTTTTGTTTTACGAGAATGGATCAGCTAGAAGCAAAACTCACTTTAATAGTCGTTATAATTTAACCCTGAGGAAAATGTTCATTTCTAATCATAATTAAATGTCAATTTATATTTTGTTAATATTCACCTAAGAAATTGAACAAACAGAGCGTGACATCCTTCTGCAAGCACTTGAAAATTCATTCTTGTACTACAGCTCAAGACCTCGCTTTAAATTGTCCTAGATTGAATTGTTTGCCAGGGCCACTGAACAAATGTTTGACTCAAGGATAAATAAGGAGGGTAATATTGATTACAGACTCAGAAGTAATACCTTACATAAATATTTGGGACAGAAAGAGATGCATTATGGGTCAAACAGCACTTTGCTGAATGCGGTACAGAAGCTGAACAAATAAGAACTGATTCCAAGCAGGCCAAGATCATTCATCTTCTGTAGTACATAACTATAACTGACGCTGATAAAGCATTTCTGCATTCTGTGCAGCGTGGTTTGCATTAAATTGAACATAGTCACCAATAGAGTCTTCAAAAAATCACATTTTGTTTTCCACAGAAAAAGAAAGTCATGGTTTGGAACAACATGAAATTAGCAGCTAGCATTTTATCTTATTAGCCTCTTCTGTACTGTAACATCATCCACTGCATGTTTTAGGCTGCACACTACTTTTCTCCCAAAGGAAAACTGCACTTAGAAAACAAAAGTTGTCCAAGTGCTCAGACACATTTAGTGTCAACAGGGACAACTTGACAACAAAAATGGTTAAAGCAGTGATGTTTCTGGCAGCCCCTCACTTCACACTATAATAGATGTTTACAGACATCGCTCAGAGACAAGGACAGAATGACAGTAAAGACCCTCCAAGCCATGAATGTCCAAAGGATGTGTGATTGATGCCTCAAGTCCGGAGAGGCCAAAACAATGTAAAGTTATGAGAAAGTCCAGAAATGGCTTAGAAATAAAAGAAGGCCCAAACACAAAAAGAAAGGGCGACAAGTGACTCAGTCAATCCAATCAATTAATCATTCATACAACTATTTTGTTCAAAAATGCTGATTCACTCTGGAATGAAACAAGTGTAGTTTTAAGTAAGTCATTGAATCATTCATTAAAATTATTAATTAATAAACACTGATTCATTCAAAAACAAAACAAGTGATTGTACTAATGAATGTAAGTTAATGAATTCCTAATTCAACCATTTTATTCCAAAATGATGATTACTTTTAGAAACTAAACAAATTATGTGTGAATCACTGAATTATTCACTCAACCGCTTCATTCAAACACGCTGATTCATTCAGGAATTAAGCATTTATTTGTGAATCACTGAATCATTCACTTAACTGATTCATTCAAAAACGCTCATTCAATCAGGAATTAAACAATCATGCATGAGTCACTGAATCATTCAATCAATCCATTTGCTCAGAACCTTGATTCATTCAGAAACAAAACAACATCATAAACAAACAGAAGACCAGACCTAACCCCAAACTCTCCATGGAGCCACAATCACCGAACCCCCCATCACTGGAGGATTTAATCCAAGCCTTCCGTACACCCGTTGGATCTGCCTCCCACAGTCCCATGGCACGGCCCGCTATCTTCTCCGGTGAGGCGGCGGATTGTGGTGGCTTCTTGTTACAATGTTCCCTATACTTCGAGATGCAGTCACAAGCCTTTCCCAATGACCGCGCCAAAGTGGCCTTCATGATCTCTCATCTCGCCGGCCGCGCTCTTCACTGGGCCCAGTCCATGTGGGAGAGTAACAGTCAGGCCATTCGCACTCTATCTACTTTCACCGCACACTTCAAAAAGGTGTTTAGTCACGCCGCGGCTGAGATCGACTGCGTTCCGGCAACGGCTGAATGCCGACATTCGCCTCCAAATGGTGATATTTGACGACACCATGGGATTAGATAATTTCATCCAAAAGGCTATCAAAATCACTGCGTTATGCCGTATGGCCTATCCAACTCACCTTCCGTATTCCCAGGATTCATGAACGAGGTGTTCCGGGAGCTCCTCCATCATTCTGTGATCGTTTACATCGACGACATTCTGATTTACTCCCGGAACTTGGCCGAACATCGCCACCACGTGGAGCAGGTCCTACAACAGCTGAGAAAGTACCACCTCTATCTCAAGCTGGAGAAGTGCGAGTTCCACCTTACCACCATCAAGTTCCTCGGATATGTCATCAGTCCTCAGGGTATCCAGATGGATAAGAAGGTCCAAGCCATTCACAACTGGCCACAACCCAAGACCGTTAAGGAACTCCAACGCTTTCTAGGATTCTACAATTTCTACCGTCGTTTCATCCACCATTTCAGTCAGCACACAGCCGCCCTCACGTCCATGCTCCGAAATAAGCCCAAGTCTCTGTCGTTTCGAAGTTTCGAAGGACTGAAGGAAGCCTTCTGCACCGCTCCTACCCTCGCGCTTCCCGATCCTCAGAGACCGTTTGTCGTGGAAGTAGATGCGTCCACAGTAGGGGTGGGAGCGGTGCTCTCCCAGCATTCTGGAGAGCCTCCTATCCTCCATCCCTGTGCATACTTCTCCCGCAAGCTTTCCCCGGCGGAGCAAAATTATGACATCGGGAACCGCGAGCTTCTCGCCATCAAACTCGCTCTGGAGGAGTGGAGACATTGGCTGGAGGGAGCTCTTCATCCCTTCCAGGTCATCACTGACCATCGGAACTTGGAATATCTTCGGGAGGCCAAACGCCTAAACCCACGTCAGGCACGGTGGGCACTGTTCTTCACCCGTTTTCAGTTCTCAGTTACCTACCAGCCCGGACCCCACCCGTTTTCAGTTCTCAGTTACCTACCGGCCCGGACCCAAGAACACCAGAGCAGACGCTCTGTCGCGCCTTCCTCAGGCCACGGAACGATTGATAACCCCGGAGACCATTCTCCCTCCAGCCCTCATTGTGGGTCCCATCCAATGGACGCTCGACGAAGAGATCCGTCAAGCCACCCACTCTGAACCAGCTCCGCCGGGACGTCCAGAAGGGAAGGTCTATGTTCCATCCACTCTCCGCAATACTCTTCTGGACTCACTACACTCTTCTCCGGGCTCCTGTATCCTCGTAGTTGTTGACCGATTCTCAAAAGGATGTAAACTACTCCCCCTCAGAAAATCACCCACGGCCACGGAAACCGCAACACAGTTATTCCACCAAGTATTTCGCAATTTCGGCATCCCGGAGGATATCGTCTCCGATCGTGGGCCCCAGTTCATCTCCCGGGTCTGGAGGGCCTTCTTCCATCTCCTTGGCGTATCAGTAAGCCTCACCTCCGGATATCACCCACAGTCCAACGGCCAGACTGAGCGCAAGATCCAAGAGATCGGGAGATATCTCCGTAGCTATTGCCACCATAACCAGAACCGCTGGAGCCTCTACCTTCCCTGGGCCGAGTACTCACAAAACTCCCTTCGACAGCAAACCACCGATTACTGTCAGGGATAGTCCAGCCTCGTCAGGCCCAATCACCTCACACACCTGTTCACAATCACCGGAGTACTAATCAGCCACACCTGTCACCGCCTCATCAAAACTAGCTCAAATGCTCAGTCACTGCAGTCACACTTCGTCTGGTCTTGAGTTCACTACGCTACTCCTTACCTGACTCACTAACCCGGATTCCATCCTGAAACCTACCTGTCTCAGTGCCATCCTCTTCAGCCCGATCCTAGAAGGAACCCGTCATCACGTGAGCTAGATCCCTTCCATTCCATAGGCTGTTGCTCTAACCCGTTTGCTCTCCATCTCTCTCTCTCTCTCAGCACCTGTTAAATAAAGATCCCTGTTTACCTCTCCGTCCTTGGTCTCCTTCTGTACTGTGACAACAAAATCTTTGACTTCATTTGGAACTATTTTCATTTGCTGATGAGTAATTGTGTCTGAAATGTAAATCAATATTAACTTTTTTTAACTGTTGTATGAAAGCAATGTCAATTTCGCAATCATTTGTTTTTGAGTATCAACACAACAGCTGTCAGGACAATATCACTCTTGCTTGTGTGATATTGTTCTGACCAAATACATTTGACTGGCAGACTTTCTACCCAAAATAATACAATAAACCTGATACGAGAAAGATAGAAAACATCATAGACAACATCTTATTTCTGCATTTCAGGATTCAATAAATGTTCACTGAAGTCCTTACCTCGTTGTAATGACATTACAGCATTAATCATGTAAGTCCTGTAGATGTCTTTGGGAAAGGGCCAGGAGATTTTATTTGTCATTTCATTCTAAGTTTAGCCAAGAACTTGTCAGCAAGTATCTGCCAAATGGATTATGTCCAAACTTTGATATTGGATTTATGAAATCTTTGAATCCATTACGTCCCAACAAGCTTATTTTGCAGTCTTATCTTATGCGGATCTTTCCTTTGGTTCTCTAATGAATCTGCCATGAGACTCATATTTGTTTACCTCCAGTAAGTTTGCAGCCCAAGTCTTAATTAACTGTAAACTGGTATACTCTTTACTCTTTGTTAATTATCTTTGCTATGTCTTTATTTAAGCTGAATTTAAAAGTGCAAGATTATTATTATTAGGCCTAAACCAAAATCAATATGTTCTTATCTACAAACCTTTCCTTCAGAGGAAGACAATATGATTACTTAAAACTAAAACAAGCCTAGAATCCAAAACTATGAATGTCAATTGCTGTTCAGGGTGGTTGCTAAGATTTCTAGATGCTACATACATAAGCATAGCCAACATTGGTGAGGTCATTACATAAATGTTCAAAATTATTTTATTATTTTGTCTAGGTTGTACACTGTTGATCACAAGATGCTGTTTGTGGGAGTGACTTATTAATTTCATGACAAGAAACTTGTATTATTCTGAACAGTATGGATTGCACAGCTGAAAGAAGCAATTGAAAGTCTTTGACATGAGGGGAATGTATTGGAAAAAAACAAGCCAGTCTCTCCCACAGACTGAGAATGCAAAAACAGACAAGCCAAGGCTAGGTTTTTTCTGCTTCTGACCTTCACAGTGTCTTAGATGTTCTTTTCACCGTGGAGGCTGAATTGCTTTCAATTAACTTTTTTTTTGTGTGTGTGTGTGTTTGTTTGTGTGTGTGTGTGTGTGTGTGTGTGTGTGTGGCAATAGCCACAAGGCTTGTTAGATGAGAGGGTTAAGGTTATCAACAAAAAGTGCTCAGCAAAACTTTTGTGACCTGCCTTATGTCCTCCAAATATAAAAACTAACCATCATACACTAAGTAAAAATGCCTTGGCATCAGTTGAACTGTTTTATGGAATCAATCTGGCATTATTCTCGGAAACTGTATTGGAGCCTTGCTGGTTGAATTTTATTATGATAGATTTAGAAATAGTCTATGGCATTTATGTAATATAAGCTTATTAAATGGAAACAGTTGGTCTGAGGTCCAAAAATCTTGCATTACATATTTGGGTACTCCTGGCTTCTTAAAGCGATAGTTCACTTTTTTTTTTTTTGATGATGAGAGGCTTCATCACTGCAGATTGCATTTTCAGTCTGACATCTCTTACATTTTCTGAGACAGATCCATACCTTGTTCATTACTGAACTGTCAAGCAATTCCAGCTGCAGTGTTGAACCGATTCCCCATTGAGAGTCTCTGCATTATCCTGCCTTCTTGTGCATTTGTCTTACGTGGATGACCAGCCTTTTTGGGGTACTTTAATGCATTGGTGTAATTGTAAAGCTGCAATATTCTAGAAATCACATATTTGGGATGACCTGCTTCACTTGCAATGGCTGAAAGGATCATCCCTTTGGCCTTCCTCTGGACCTCCTCCTGTTGCAGGGTTTCAGTCATCTTAGAGTGGCCCGTTATCTTGCAAGTTCAGTGAAAATTGGAGGAATGCTGCCAGTTAAATAGGGTTTGTCATATAATTGAGAAAATGTGGCAGATTAACACCAATAACTTGTAGGTATCTGTAAGTTTTCTCTAATTTAGATCTCTCTGTTTATTATATATTTTTTATTATTATTATTATTTTCAACTATCTCATTTAAAGGTGCATTAGGAGATCTTGGAAAATGCTAACTTTAGTCTGATAGCACTGAAAGCGTACGTCCCACCCTACCTGCAAATCGCCATTCAAAGCTACGCATCCTGAATGTATGAACGCGAACAGACCAGACAACCAGAGACAACATTACTACAATACATCATGTGTCATTCACCGGTGAGAAAACTTTATAGTACAGTTAGTAAAAGTACTACAATACCAGGAAGGAAGTTCAGGTTGTTGATGTTTGCCTGCCATTCTCGCTCTGTCTGCATAGCGTACTGAACACGCTGATGACGTATCATGACTGCACGAACTGGGTGCGCAGAGGTATGCAAATACATATGTTGACAGGCAGGTAGGAAAGTCAATCAAAATGCTCAGAACGAGCGTTTTGATTGGATGAACATTGCTTGGTCCTACGCCTTCCACAGAATATATAAATACATATAAATACATTAAGACCACTTAACTTAATGATTGCTATC
>NW_015539824.1:235441-235758 GCF_001515605.1 Sinocyclocheilus anshuiensis | reverse complement strand
ACCAACACCATAAATTATATATATATATATATATATATATATATATATACTGTGCTTCATAATACAATTAATTTATGAAATATGCTTTAAAAAAGCATACTTCATTAGGATAAATTCAAATAGGATAAAGCAGTGACCTTGAAATTTGGGAAATGGTATGTTGGTAAATAGGTAATTTTGATCTCCACTGTATGTTTTTTTTTTGTTAGTTTTTTTCTGCTGCTGTCACGTCCATGGACTGTTTTGTGTCTGTTTTCCTCCCCCCACGTGCTCCATGTCTATTTCATGCCCATATTTGGTCTTTCCTGTTTCCCTTA
>NW_015539824.1:233830-235404 GCF_001515605.1 Sinocyclocheilus anshuiensis | reverse complement strand
CCATCGGCCCCCTGAGTTCCCTGCTCCGCCATGGCTCCCTAGTCTGCTTGCTCCGCCATGGACCCCTAAACTCCCTGATCCGCCATGGGTCCCGGAACGGGTACTGCCCTGAAGGCCATCCGTCCCATGTAAGCCTGTCCCTAGAGCCCTCCAGAGCGCCCCGCCCCCCCCCACCAAGGACCACAGTTTCAGAAAAGAAAAAATCTTCTTTACTGTTCTACTGAAGATCAAAGGTGATCTACATTTTGGATGAGTAAATTAACAGCAAATTTTCATATTTGGGTAAACTATCCCTTTAATACATATTTATAGAGGCAATACATATATTCATTTATTACAATATATACTGTATAAAAGGATATATAATTATTTATTATATTATATTATTATATTATATTATTATATTATTATTATTATATTACCATGAATGTTTTACTATATGACTAATGTCATAATCATCATCATCATTATAAGTTATGCCATCATCATAGTCACCACCATGCCCATCAAATCGTTCCTGAGAACAACAGCAGAAACCTTTGTAAATATCATAAATCATAACGCACTTGTGATTCACACACAGCATTTTATGTGTAACCCCAAATGTATTTCCTTATTTAAATCAGACCATATGGGCCCTGCTGCACCTGTGCAGAATCAGCCATCCAGAAATGAACATGGAAAATGTATTCGTCATCCAAAATTCAGCAACGTATTCATAAACTGAACTGTTGGAGTTGGGGTTTAGGGCACGCCATGTAGGTTGTAATAAAGTTCAAAGCGAATGTGCAAGTGACTGATGTTCACTTTCCAAAATCAGTAAAAGTGGTAAGTTAGGTTCTCGGCTCTCACTTTGGATGCTTTCATCTCTATAAATATGTAGTGTAATATTATCCCATCACTCGAAGTAGGACTGCTAATAATGGTGTTCTAATTCTGTTTTCCTGCTCACATACATTACAGAAGACAGCCTTATTTTGATAGAGCAGTGTGAAAGACTTCATTAGTCTAACGGCACTACATGGTGAATAATGGCAGCTGCCTTGACCTTGTGCCAGGGTGTGATTTTGAATTGTAATGCCCAATTGTAACAGGGCTTTACAACTCATTACTGAAAGATGCTCAGTCTGTTCAACTATAATGGACGGCTCCTCCTATGTGACTGGACTCTTCAATACTCGAGTCTGAATTACACAAGACAAGGGTGGACGAAGCGGAGTCCAGCCCGGGGTCATCACATGTGGTTGCCGCAAGCCCGCCGGCCGCTCCTTCATCGAATCTCCCGTCCATGCCGTTCTCAAGCCCGCCGGCCGCCGCTCACTCAAGCCTGCCGTGTGTGATAATGTTCTTTTTAGCAACATCATATGACCCCTTTAAGGTTTATGGAGCAAGTAAAAACTGTAGAAATCATAATCAATGGCAGTTTGGGGTGAACATTCAGTCCCACTTTAGATTGGGGACCAATTCTCCAGGGGTATGGACTCGATGCGAGCGGGCATGAGAAACTTCACTGGTGCTCGCCTCATCATCACTGTGACCGCTGCTGTTAAATATTCCTCACTTCTTCTGTTTGT
>NW_015539824.1:221652-232509 GCF_001515605.1 Sinocyclocheilus anshuiensis | reverse complement strand
CTTTCAGGATAAATGAATGAATTCACGTGTTGTAAATCAGTCTGTAGGCCAATAGCACACACAGCCCCTAAATTAAGCGATCAACTATGCATATTATAAACTTAACATTTAACATACAATTTTTTTTTCTATTAAATTATTTTGTCTTTGTTACCCTTAGTTATAAAGGATGGTAGCACAGCATAAATAGTTTTTTTCACTGCTTATCCTATTTTGGCACAATCCCTAAATTGAACTTGAGTAGTTTTACTAAGGGCACCCATCTCACATGAAATTGAACTATGTCAAACATATTCTACCTGCCTTCCTGATATAAATTACTATACATTTGATATGGTAATTAATTCTGAGACACTAATTTGGGCAAAGAGCACTAATGACTTGTTTAAGACTTGAAGCTAAAAGTTGAGGACTTGCAACTCGACTTGGACTTGCCTGTGTTGACTCGGGACTTGACTCGAGAATTGAATGCAAAGACTCGAGACTTACTTGTGACTTGCAAAACAATGACTTGGCCCCACCTCTGCCATTCTCACTATCAACTAACTATTAAATGTGACTTTTGCCTCAATAAACTCCTAATTTGTGGCTTATTAATAGTAAAGTAGTTGTTAAATTTAAGTATGGGGTAGGAATAGGGATCGAAAATATGGTCATGTAGAATAAGGCATTAATATGTGCTTTATAAACAGCCAATATGCTAGTAATATGCATGCTAAGTTAAAAATGAGAATAGGTTCTTAAAATAAAGTGTTACCGAACGCAATTTTTTTATGAATCTAGTAATCTAACTTATTTAAATTGGAAATTTAAATGAAATTACTTATTAAAATAATGATAATCTTTTGTCATTTCTTAGAATATATTATTTTTTAAAAACAGCTTCAAATTAAAATATAAAAAACGTGATTATTTTTTAAAGATTTTTTTAGATTAAAATAAAGATTATTTAATTAGTCATGTATTAGTATACACTCACATGATTTTATTTTAATGTGTAAGGAAAGTATGCCATTATTACTTGATGGTTATAACGCTTGACAGTTTTAGTCATTAAATTAAAACTTTTCATGAAATTTTATTTTTTTTTTTTATCAAAACCAACATGAAAACAGTGCATTGAGTACATTGTGCAGCCCTATGTGCATGTGTTTCAAACTACATTTTAAAACGATTTTTCCCTTTTATATTACTCATTCTTGTTTTGATTGATCCTTGTAAAGAGGACAACGGGACTCAAATATTTAGCTTGATAATGGTGCGTAAAAATACAAAGTTATATGACTATAAAAGTGATATGCTGTTCTGAAGCTAGACAGAATGTACAGTGACTTATGTAAGACCTATTTACGACCGTCTATCCTGAGAAAAGTGACAATTCCACAGCTCATAAATGCTTGTAATAAGGGTTTGGTTAAATCCTGCAAACCTATTGACTCAGCCAACAGATTTTGTCATTGTGTTTAAATCAACTCATGACTGTAGGTATTCATACATGGAAGAATGACGTTGTTATTATTAATGCATATTTCCATTTCTCATACTCTGATTTGGTAACGGGGAGTGGGGTGAGATGGGGTTGGCACTGGTTTCTATGAGTCAGGTGGGTTTCAGAATTAATTCAAGAAAGATTAATATGAGAAAGCCAATGACTCATAGCACTGAAACGTTCCCAGTCATAAAAGACAAATACTTTTTCTCCAATACGTGTCCCTAACAAATGTGCTCTTTTTATGTTCATTCATTTCTTTATATATGAGCAGCTTCTCATGGCTCCCCACCCAGCTGGCTTTTAAAACCCATCCATGGCAAAGTAATAATTTGCTGTGATATAGCATCTTACTCTCAATTAAGAAGTTAGACACTGCATATAAAATGGTACTGTTTGTTAGCTGCATTTCATTCAACTCAGAAAATTGGAAATTTCAAGTTATTTTTTGGAAAAGTGCAACAAAACAGCACTTGAGGTCGATTTTCCAGTATCTGTGTTCTCTCTGAGTAGTTATTTTCGATAAGTAATTACTCTGTGACCATTAAAAAAGTATGTCCAATGTAGTATGTATGTGTGTATTATCAATGAAATCCAGACATACTATTCGTCATAATTGTTACTGTCACATGATCTACTAGCATCACTTGTGTCGCTTTAGTGCCATTAACAAATCCTCTCTAGTGGCCTCAAGGGATAGTAAAGTGACAATTGAATGCACACTTCAGAATCTCGGCTGTAGTAGTAGGTCATTCAGGTACTTTTTGCTCTCTGTTTTATGAATACTGAATTTGGACAGGCTACTCTTTCATGTACCGTTTCTCACCTGCTGCAGTGGTTCTCAACTCCAGTCCTGGGGACCCACTGCTCTGCACATTTTGTAAGTCTTTAACACATTTGATTCATCAGATCATTAGGACAGAGCTCCATGAACTGAACCGAGTATGTCAGATAAAAGAGACAAATAAATTGTGCAGATCCAGTTGAGAACCACTGACGTAATATATACTGGGGAAGTACACTGAAAAAAAAAATATATACTACATTTTATTTAAGGTAAGTGGTTGCAAACAATTTATTTTAGCTACATTTAAATAAATAAATAAATGTTGAAAGGTAGTCAACTAAATTTGTTTATTTAAATATAGTTAAAATAAGTTGATTGAAACCTTCAAATAATTTAGTAAATTCAATGGATAATTTTTTTCAGTGTAGGTACATTCAGACGCAGCCCAAGTGAACATGAAACTCTGCACTTCCTTTGTGATGTTATTAGCAGGAGTGTATATATGTTCCCTGGATTCTATGGCTGCATCTGAAATCACGTACTACCCTACTTTATAGTAGGTGAAAAACAGTATGTCATAAAAGAAGTATGTCCGAATTGACAGTACTCATAAATGATTAGGCAAAAAGTACCCGGATGACCTACTACTTCCGGCTTGATTCTGAAATGCGCATACAATGTAGACTTTATTATCCCATGAGGCCATGGGAGAGGATTTGTGAATAGCAGTGACAACTCGTCACATATTAATATGTGTCAATATATTGACGCTTGGTCAGGATCCTTTGGTGTCACTTTTAGACGTACAGGGTACCCATGTAGCGTAATTTTTCGCTGTGCATGGTCCTCCTTTGCTTTAAATAAGAAACCTTTGGTGTCAATATGCTGACGCAAAAGGCATTGGGAATTTTATCGTCATGATTAAATGATATATTGGGTAATGATATTGCCACTATTGCATATATGTTGGAGTGTTATTTTTCAATGTAAACAGTCTGACCTACTACTTCCGGCTTGATTCTGAAATGCGCATACAATGTAGACTTTATTATCCCATGAGGCCATGGGAGAGGATTTGTGAATAGCAGTGACAACTCGTCACATATTAATATGTGTCAATATATTGACGCTTGGTCAGGATCCTTTGGTGTCACTTTTAGACGTACAGGGTACCCATGTAGCGTAATTTTTCGCTGTGCATGGTCCTCCTTTGCTTTAAATAAGAAACCTTTGGTGTCAATATGCTGACGCAAAAGGCATTGGGAATTTTATCGTCATGATTAAATGATATATTGGGTAATGATATTGCCACTATTGCATATATGTTGGGGTGTGATTTTTCAATGTAAACAGTCACAACAATTTTATTTACATTTCACTATTTACACATTTATGAGCACGTAACCCAACCCCTGCCCCTAAACCTACCATTTGTCAATAAAACACAGGATATATTAGGCAGGTATGATAATTTATAAATAATAATAATAATAATAATAATAATATTCCAAGTCTTCCGAGGCAAAACAATTGATTTCAGAGGGGAACAGACGAGATGACCGTCTTCATCCGCCGTAAAGCTCAGATCCTGTGTGCAAACTGTGTGAAAATTCAAAAGTTGCCGCCAGAAGAAGCATTATGTCAGCTTTGGTTGTGAAATTCCATTGGCTCTTGCGTGTCTTGTGACCGATTGTGTCATGCTAAAGTACAGGAATATGTTTTTGGAATGAGATGTGAGCGTGTTAACGGAGTGGGATAATTTTCAGCGATTAAAACCTTATGTTTTACTCTCTTCTTTGCATAAAGACATCGTATGGCTTCAGAAGAATTGGAATGCAACACGACTTGTTTGTAATACTTTTCTACTGCTTTTTTATGGTCAGTTCTTGCAATAAATACCTGTGACTGTACTTTTATTTGTCTGTTACATGTTTTATATTGTTCAGAAGTGGGTAGGTTTAGGGTAGGAGTGGGGTTAGGTGCTCCAATTAAAGTATACATTTTTATCGAATGATTTCTATTTTTACAAATGCATGCAAACCATTAACTTAAGGCAAACAACTGAAACCAATGGAGGACCCTGCACGTTGAAAAGTGATGCTAAAAGGGTACCCTGTGCGTTAAAAAATGGCACTAAAGGGGTACCTTGAGCGTCAAAAAGTGACACCAAGAGGTCCTGGTGCCTGTTTCATAAAACAAATTTACCAAATAACCCAGGTTTATTTCAGTTAGTCTGACTTATTGTCAGCTGATTTATTTCAAAATAAGTCAGACTAACTGAAATAAGCCCGACTTATTGTGTGACGAGTTGGGAGTGAGAACGTGTTGCAACACGCGATGCAACTGATGCTGGTATAGCACGTGAGAATGACATGGCAAACATAATACATCCAGATTACATTTATACTACACACATTCATACTATATAGAATATACTCTTTTTGTGGTTGTGAAGTAACTACCTATTCAAAAAGTACCTACTCATAAGAGTATGCCATTTCAGATGCAGCCTATGTTCTCAGCATCTTCGTTCTTCTGTTTTTTTTTTTTGTGGTGGTTGGCATTTAGCGTAGAGTGAATTACCACCACAAACTGGTAAGGTGTGTGGATCAGGATTGATTTATTGTTTGATTGTTTGATTGATTGCATGATTGATTGATTGATTGATTGATTGATTGATTAAATTGCAAATAAAACTATATTCTCTTATCTAATTGTGTTGCTTTCAAATAATATAAAAATGAAAGCATTCATCCTTTGTATTATTTTTTAAATGTTTATTAACACAATTTCTGCTCTTTGTTTATTTACACTCTGTTTCAATCTTTTAATATTTAACATTTACTGTATGCCTACTGTACATCTCTTTTCTTTATACTCCTATCTGCTAACACATTTCCTTTTAGTCCCACATTAACTGGTAAAACCTAGCACTTAATCTCATCATCTGAATCCAGTAGCAGGTCTGGACAATCCCGCTATATAACATTTGCAATATTTCAATCAACATGTCTGCTATACTTTCAGTACAGTATGTTCCCAGGGTTAACCCCATGTTCCCATGTTAGCTTAGCCCTAACCCCAACCCTAACCCTGACAAAATATGACCCTTTACCATGTGTTCATAATTGGCATATAAATCTGGGGAACATAGGACCCTGGGAACATAGAGTGATTAGGGTTTATGTTTAGTATTCTGAGCATTTACAGTTCAGGTAATTAGTTAAAAAAAAAAAAAAACTACCCAGAATTGAGTGGCCATGAACCAAGACGGCAAATGTAAAATGGTGTACTTCGTAGGGGTTGCTCACAAGCCGAGCAACAGCCATTGATATGAATGCAAATGCTAACAGATAGTTCTCTCCCTTTGGAACCCTTTGGATAATGCCAATATCATGCTGTGGATTTAATTGGATGACACTGCATATACACGTGCTTATAATATCATGCAAAGCATGTTGCTAAGAGAGTCTTGTTTCCTAAGGGACAGCATGTGTTTTGTTTTGTGCAGAATTCAGCTTTGTGCTAGGGGGGTTATGACTCAGCAAGACAGCTCAGGGTACAAAGCTACATGTTCCCCAGGTTTGCCAGCATGACCTACAAACAATATCAACAGTCTTACTATTTCAATTCAAGCCAGTCATTGTGAAGAACTGGCATGAGACTGGGAACTAGTGCTCAAGAGTCTGGAACTCACATTCGACAAGGGATAATGGGCACTGGTGCCACCCGTTAACTTGCCCCTTTCTGTTGTCGAACCCATTTGCATATTTTCATTTGCTTGTCAAAGACGGATTTTGACCCCTTAGCTGGGTGTTTTGCAGCAGTGACTGATTGGTATTCAGGGATTGCGTAGGGTTGGAGAGGAACTGAATGAAGACAGAACCTGTTCCTCTCTGAATAATATTTGTTGAGTCAACAGATGGCGGACGCAAGCACTCAAGAATTCAGATCGTGCTTAAAATACATTTAAAAATGTGCAAACTGCCTGCTATTTTAATGTTTTTCCAGTCCTGGTTGTCTTGCGATGGTATTCCTGGAGTCTCCATTCTGACAGACACAAACAGACATTGACAAGAGGACCATCTGTGGTCGTCGTGTTTGTTTGTTTGTTTATGCATCGAGAACACTTTTAAGTTCCTGGTCTGGAATTTGGCCTTTGGCGCTGCTGGTACGATGTGACTGTTGGAAAATATCCCAGTGGGCACAATACTATTTACATCAAAATCAAGCGGAAATGTTCTGGCTTGTCTTTATGCCAGTGGTGTGTGAATTTCAACATCCAACTGATAGCCGGAGGAACATTAAAACGGACATCAAGATGTACACTGAACCTTTTATTCGGTGTATGAGATTCACGTGAACCATAAAAGAGAAAAATACTCAGTCAACCTGAAGCTTGTTGATATTAACAGCTGGGATGAAGAAAAAGTGCAATCATGTCAAAGTCAGCCCGAATCAAAGGGGCCATAAATCACTCTTTGACATCAGTTATTGTAAGATGAGTGCATGAATGCAGATGATGTCAAGTCACTGCCATGGTGACGGATTGGGACAATGCATTTTTCAGAAGAAGAGGTATGTGTTTGTAGATTAGACTAAACATTTAAAGACATAAGATGAGAAAAGAGTAGAGGAAGTGTTGAGCACAGGAAGACTTTTCACAAGCATTAATGAGAGTCTTGGAAATAGGGTCAATGACATGCTCTTTTTTATCTGGATCTGTTAATTCAAAACATTAAAATGCAATTAACATATACAGTTATTTTATGGTGAACATGTTTTTGATTTCTCAATTAATTATTGTTGGGTGTTCTGATATAATAATTAAGCGGGCGGGGGGAGGAGGGGGTCCTCATTAAAATAATTACAATTGTGAATAGAACATATTAAATACCTTGTCATAATCTAAAGTTGCAAGTAGTTTTGTTAAGAAGATAAATACAAAGTAAATAAAATTATATCAAACAGATCAAAAAGAGGAAGTCATATCAAAGTGTGCCATTGCAGGTTTATTGTTGTTAACTAAAACTATTTAAAACATTTGTGTTATTTGAAGTAAAGCTGAAATAAAATAATAAATAAAAAATTAAATAAAAACTAAATAATACCTAAATAGCATACATTAACAACAAACTCAATAAGAATCAGATACTTTTCGGATAATTCAACCTTTTTATGATATAGCATGGTTGGTACAGTTAGCAATGTGTGTGTTTTTTCAAGGAAATGTTTTTTTTTTTTTTTTTACTGTTACACCACATGACACTTTTATGGTCATAAATGTAACATTTGTTGAAAAGTGAAACCACCATGAACAATAATATATACATTTCAAGTATGAAATAAAAAAATATGTTTGCCATTAACCTAATTATCCAACTTTTATGTTCTGTCAAAATCCTTCCCGGCTATTATCAAAGGAAATTATAATGATTTACAGCAATACTTGAAGTATATTCAAACAGATTAGCTTATATAACATAAGCCATTTATTCACTGAACTCATCAAGGTAGCCAGACACATTCAATTGAGTATTCATTTGAGAGGATTGAGAAAAGAGTCTCAGACTTGAAAGTGAGCGCATAGATGTTTGCATAACCATGATTTCAGAAATAAATGGCACAGTACAAGGCTCTGAAGGACAGAAGGTTGAGGAAAAAAAAAGAGTTAGCCTGTTCCCAAGGGCTTAAATATTTAATCAATTTAAGATAAACTTAAATATTTGGAAGACAAGCATTCAAGATTGCAGAAAGTCCATCTCCTTCTGCTTTTCTTTTCCCCTTACGTGAGACAAACCTCTCTGGAATTGCGTTCTTTCGGAATTCTGATAGAGTCGTGTTTAAACAGCATCTTCCATTTTATATCTTGGGTGTTTAAACATGGAAAGCAGACTTGAGATTCAATGGGTACAAGAGAGTGTTTGGGAGTTTTTCAACGTGGAACCATCGCCTGAGCTCTTCTGACAGAATCAGAACCCCTAAGTGGATTAACCAGCACAAACACAAAAGCATATAAGTATTTCTTCATAGCAACAAAAAAGAAATATAAGAAAAAAATCTTTAAACATACTTAAAAGGAACAAAAATGAAATAAATAATGTGAAAGAAGAATCAAACAACATTGACAATAGGAACTTTCTGGCAGCCTTGAATGTGATTGTTCTGGCAGCAACTTCTTTCGAGACGAGCTGTCAATTTGCATATGTGGACGAACGAGGAGGTGTTTAGCATTTGAATGACATTTGTGTGCCAGGTGAGAGAGAGAGTGAGCAGTAACAGAGATGAGTAGAGACAGAAGGACATCTGAGGCAAGGTTGCAAAGAAATCAAGTCAAACACAGTTCCCATGAACACTGACCAGAGGAGACCTTGGTTGGACGGCCTACGGAATTTCAGACTGCTTTCATGAACAGGACTGACCTCAGAATGACTAGACTATAAGCTTGAAGTGACATCTTTAGAATAGAGGATGACAACGAATTTTGTAGAGCTCTGGGATGTTACGTACTTTGAATTATGCAAGCTTTGGGAATCAAACAAATATCATCAAACCCTATCTGCAAAAGGAAACGAGTGTGTGTGCGCGTGTGTGTGCTGAATATTAACTGTCATCAGGGCGTCACCAATGTGTTATGAAGCACAGATCTTCAAATCCCGGTTAGTGTGGCAGAATGAGAATAACGCTGCTCTCTGTGCACCTCTGATAGCTTAAAAACCAGTGGAGGACTGTTCAGTTAGCACGTCCAAGGTCACCAGATTGATCACTGCACATTCAAGACCCTTTTTACCAGCGCTGTGACCCAGATTAACATCTGCTGGCACCAGTCAGCCTCCAGGCCCTATTCAATTGCTGTGGGACACAAAATGAGCCCTGGCTCCTTTTCGACAACTTAATATTGCTATAAAACTGCACATAGTAGGTCGTTCATTGATATGCACAGTGTCACCAACTCAGTCAAGACCAAGAATACTAATGTTGTTTTTTGCTTGTCTGCTAACCATTAGTATTAACTTGTGTAACCAGCAAGGCATACGGATTAACACTATAGCTGGCGTAAACAAACCTGGATCAGCTTAGAGATTCATGAAGTTGGCCTTTTCTGCACAGGCCCTATAGAGCGGTTCAATTTGTTGTCCTAAACTCTGAAAAAACTTTAAAGCTTTAAATTCCCAGAGGATTTCCAAATGAATTTATTCAAATCAAAAACTGCAATTCAGAAAAATAAGTTAACATGCCTAGAAAATACCAGAGCAAGAGTTGCTACAAGTAATTATTTGATTCATCAAGCTTGTAAACATATGTGAACTGTATTTCTGATCAACTCTTGTAACAAACCAATCATTGTTGTTGATTTCCATGCACTGACTGCTATTTTGTTTCTTTGACACCTACCACCCCAGCAGGCACAGAATGTCAATATAACATCAAATTGATGTTGGACATGATGTCAGACAGCCGTTGCATTTCGGTTGAGAATGAAAATCAGGTTGATGTCAGTATGTGACGCCAGTTTGACGTTGACTTAACGTTGGATTTTGGTTACACAACCTAAAAACAACAAATATCAACATCAGCTGACATCAGTATTGGACATCAAATTAACATTGACATTAGATGTTGAATTGACATTGAATTTTGGTCACCCAATGTCGCAAAATTTAAAATTTAACCAAACATCAATGTCTTATGACGTTGCGTTCTTGCTGGGACCTACCTAAAGATTGTTGAAGACCATGTAAATTATTGGTGTTTCCTGATGGCAGTGGCCTCTTTCAGAAGGATAATGCACCTGCCACACTGGAGAAACGGGATGGTTTGAAGAACTCAACAATAAGTGTATGGTGTTGTCTTGACCTCCAAATTCCCCAGATCTTAATGCAAATGAACATCTATAGCAGGGGTGGTGAACGTCGGTCCTGGAGAGCCGCAGCCCTGCAGAGTTTTGCTTCAACCCTAATCAAACACACCTGAACAAGCTAATCAAGGCCTGAAGGGTTACTAGGAAGCTTCAGGCAGGTGAGTTTTTATTAGGGTTAGAGCTGAACTCTGCAGGACTGCGGCTCTCCAGGACCGGAGTTCTCCACCCCTGATCTATAGTATGGCGCATGTGGCAAACTCCACTCCATGAAGGCCACTGTCCTGCAGAGTTTAGCTCCAACCAGCTCCAAAACACCTGCCTGGAAGATTCTAGTAATCCTGAAGACCTTGATTAACTGGTTCAGGTGTGTTTAATTAGGGTTGGAGCTAAACTCTAGACTTGTCCAAATACCCACACTTGTGGTCTTTGCACTTGACCACTTGACTACTTACATGACGTATTTCCTGTATTTGGCCCAAGTGTTCAAGTGAGCATGAAGGCCACAAGTGTGTGTAGAACATTTCATTACCTGATGGGACACACTTGTAGTGTTGCAAAAATGCAAGTGTTTACATAGCTTTATTTTAATTTTAATTTTAAATACTTTGCATTTTAAAATCAACTTCTAAATGTCTGTTCAGTAGTCCCTATAACATGACAATTTTAATTTGTGGTGCTTCTAATTAAGTGATAAAAAGCAGTTGCAAATGTTGTACAAAA
>NW_015539824.1:219302-221487 GCF_001515605.1 Sinocyclocheilus anshuiensis | reverse complement strand
AAAGAAAACCGACTTAAAATAAATAAACAAAAAAAAAACATAAAGCTGCATATACACATCAAGACTGACACCTAATTTATGTGTTGGCTCTGAAATGTAAACGTTCTGGCACAAATATAAGAAAATATTCCAGTGTTGGCTGACAATCCTATTATTGATACATGTTCTGTTGACAGGTGGAAATCCACTGATTGGCCAACTTTCTTTGTGAAACTGCTCTGAAAAAAAAAAAAAACTATTTAACTATTACATTTTTATTACATTTTTCTATAAACTACTTTTAACCATTATACATCTCTCTAGAATACTTGACTCTAATTGGTCAGTTTCAGATATTTATGTTTCTTAAATCACTCCCTACTCTCTCTCTCTCTCTTTCTATGATAAAATAATTTCAAGTAAAATCAATATGTTATTGTCTATTTTTCATTTGTTTGAGCAGCCATAAAATAAGCAGAGAAAATGCACAGTCATTCGGCCATTATCGCAAAATACACCCCTTCAGGGTGATAAAAACCTGTCTGGGTGTGTTCTGTGATAATGGCTGGCTAGTATCCCTTGCATATCACAATATACATAAAAGTAACATTGTTTCACCATGTCTCTGCCTCTTTTCCATGTGCAATGCAGGAAATACATATTCCAGATGTATAATTGGATAATTAGGGTGCATTCAGGGACCTAATTCTCTGCATCATTTCCTCTATATTATCTCAAACAAGCACTGATTAAGAAGAAACACTTTCGTGATTAAACCGTAAGTCTAATTGAAAAGTGCAATACACAATGAATGGTAAATGGAGGATTAGAGAGGGAGAGAAAAAAAAAAAAAAACAGACAACCTGTGCAAATGTAGCGAGTTCCTGTTATTTCCGCGGACATCATCCCACAGCAGAAATGTGTTACGGAGAAATTATTCAAAACTGTCAAGCATGAAATAGAAGCCAACAGAGAAAAACATATAATTAAAAAATATATATATAATAGTTTATTTACAAAGGTGCATGTGGAATGACAAAAAATAAACAAATAAAACTATTTGTTATATTTTTTCAGCTATTAAGCATTTGCTAATATTATATTAATATTAATTGATTATTTGGTGAATATTAATGCAGGAAACCAGGAGTGCTAGCTTTACAATGGCATAGCAAGTGTGGCAAGTTACAAAGGTTGTGTGCATGGAAATAGTAACCAGCAGCTCTGTAAGTAAGACAGCATACTTACACAGCCAAAAGGCTAACGTACAGTCAGAAAATATTTGAAAGCAATTAATTATAATCGTTCCTCTTAAATATCTCAAATCTCTAAGTGCTTTCTGCTTTTACAAAGAACACAAAATATGTTCTACAAAGATTAAATAGTACATCCATCACATTTTCCTACCCACTCACCGACTTCTGAAAACAATTAGCATCTTAGCTTATTTCCAGAACATGATGCATGATGGGATACACTAAGCCTCGAATAGCGCTCCGGAGCGGTATTCGAGATAGTGTGGATTTAGTGTGCGTTAAGGGCACTGCGCTTTGGCGTTTTTAAGACCTGGGACAGTCTTGCGCACCTACTTCCTGTCGCGCGCACGAGCTCTCAAGTGGCCAAGACCGCAAGTGTGGGTATTTGGACAAGGGGTCTGCAGGACAGTGGCCCTCCAGGAACTGAGTTTGCTCTGCAAACAAGAGCAACTAAGCAAAGACTATTGGATGGATAAAGTCAACAAAAAGTTCACTGCACCCATCTCTGTTCTCGACTTCTCAGTTTAAAGATGCTAATTACAAACACTGTGCACACAGTAGGAAACACTTTGAAGTGTTTTCAATATGCATTCCTCACGGCCCAATGATTGAAATGCCCCAGTCCCCAATATTGGGAGAAAGGGAATTAATGGATGATAAACCCTGACTGGTGTAGAATTAAGGGGAAATGTGTTTTCTATAACAGTGGAATGCTTCAGATTAACTTCACCCCTCTGCTTTTAGGAGAACTACAAATGCTAAAGATGAGTGACAGAGGAAACCAATTTCCTCAGGGGAGAATTTCCCTGCGTTCTTACTTCAGTGAGATCATGATTTCCACCTGCTCTCTGAGTAAGTACAAAATTGCCACTTTAATGTTACAAATATAAGGGAGAGAGTTGTGTGTAGCATATGTCTGATGCCAAAACATTGCAATTAAAGCTGACTTT
>NW_015539824.1:216869-218959 GCF_001515605.1 Sinocyclocheilus anshuiensis | reverse complement strand
GAGAGAAAAAAAAAAAAAAACAGACAACCTGTGCAAATGTAGCGAGTTCCTGTTATTTCCGCGGACATCATCCCACAGCAGAAATGTGTTACGGAGAAATTATTCAAAACTGTCAAGCATGAAATAGAAGCCAACAGAGAAAAACATATAATTAAAAAATATATATATAATAGTTTATTTACAAAGGTGCATGTGGAATGACAAAAAATAAACAAATAAAACTATTTGTTATATTTTTTCAGCTATTAAGCATTTGCTAATATTATATTAATATTAATTGATTATTTGGTGAATATTAATGCAGGAAACCAGGAGTGCTAGCTTTACAATGGCATAGCAAGTGTGGCAAGTTACAAAGGTTGTGTGCATGGAAATAGTAACCAGCAGCTCTGTAAGTAAGACAGCATACTTACACAGCCAAAAGGCTAACGTACAGTCAGAAAATATTTGAAAGCAATTAATTATAATCGTTCCTCTTAAATATCTCAAATCTCTAAGTGCTTTCTGCTTTTACAAAGAACACAAAATATGTTCTACAAAGATTAAATAGTACATCCATCACATTTTCCTACCCACTCACCGACTTCTGAAAACAATTAGCATCTTAGCATTATTTATTGAGGTGATAGTGAAGTATGGCAGCGCTGTGGTGTCCTCTGACCCCACTGATGGAAGGATAAGTCTTTAAATGAAGGTGTCCTTGACTGGATTCAAACAATCCTAATGGGAATAATTAGCCCTGCTTGCTATAATTGACACTTTATGTGAGGAGCATGGCAACAAGACAAAAATAACAAGGAGCTGCTAAAACTGTCAAACCAGAAGTCTCTCTCTCCCACTCCATCATGCATACTAATGCTGCAAGGTGCAAACAAATAACAATGAATTATTTCTTCATTTAAAGTACACAGGAAGAGCTGTGAGAGATAGATAGATGATTGATAGATAGATAGATAGATAGATAGATAGATAGATAGATATAGGATAGGACAAAACAATGTATATAGATAGGTAGATATTTTGAGTATAGAATAGATAGGTAGATGTAGTAGGGCTTGCGCTATATCGAATTAAGATATCGATATATTTTTCGATACGGAATAAGGTGATATAATTTAGGGTTGGGCGGTATATCGCGATTGTACAATATATTGATATATACTGATAGATAAATAGAATTTTAAACCTACAGGTAAGTGTTTTTTTTTTTTAATGATAGCAGTAACTGTAAAGCAATTATAGGGTAAGCTAAACAAAATATGCCATTGACCTGTGCTTTAGTTTTTATTTATTTTCATTTTTAATTTAGTGAATTTAACTTTTGCTTTAGAATTTTTATTTTGTTTTTAGATTGTAATGTTACAATATTAGAATGTAATGTGATTTTAACCCATTTTTGCCCAAATATATAGCATGGCGTATGATTACATTCACTATATTTGTTTTCATAGCCCTTAATATAAACATTGTTTCATTGGGCAACATTGGGCAGGATGAAAAGAAAAATACATATCTATCTATCTATCTATCTATCTATCTATCTATCTACTTACTAACTTGATTGTGGCCTGTGGAATGTTGGTCCACTCCTCTTCAATGGCTGTGCGAAGTTGCTGGATATTGGCAGGAACTGGAACACGCTGTCGTATACGCCGATCCAGAGCATCCTAAAACATGCTCAATGGGTGATCCAGAAGATCCTAAAACATGCTCAATGGGTGACATGTCCGGTGAGTATGCTGGCCATGCAAGAACTGCAATGTTTTCAGCTTCCATGAATTGTGTACAGATCCTTGCAACATGGAGCCTTGCATTATCATGCTGCAACATGAGGTGATGGTCGTGGATGAATGGCACAACAATGGGCCTCAGGATCTCGTCACGGTATCTCTGTGCATTCAAAATGCCATCAATAAAATGCACCTGTGTTCGTTGTCCATAACATACGCCTGCCCATACCATAACCCCACCGCCACCATGGGCCACTCGATCCACAACATTGACATCAGCAAACCGCTCACCCACACGACGCCATACACGCTGTCTGCCATCTGCCCTGTACAGTGAAAACCGGGATTCATCCGTGAAGA
>NW_015539824.1:211794-216855 GCF_001515605.1 Sinocyclocheilus anshuiensis | reverse complement strand
TGGGGGCAAAAACAAAAGTGTTGCATTTATAATTTTGTTCAGTGTATATATGAAGATGCAAGTAGATAGGTACTAGCTAGATAAATATTATAAATAAATAGATAAATACTAATACATAGCTACAATAGACAGATATACTATGACTAAGTGTTTATGAGTTGAAGTGTAATCAATAATAAGTGTAATAATCAAGTATTGACATTAGACATGCTTTCTTCCTCTGCAACTCTTTTCACATAAGGTGATTAAGCGCTTTGTGACCTGACCCTTTGATATCCCTGCTATTGCCAGTTATTAAAATTCAAAGAGTTGGCACTTCTCACAAAGAATTATGTTGCTGCTAAAAAGTTCTGACCTTTCCATTGTTGTTCAATTCAGAAGGACGACACAAATAATAAATAAGTTAATATCCATAAAATTAAAACACATTAAGCAAGCACATTCCCCAACCCTGGCAATGCATTTTAGCATGCCATATGAATCACGGGTAAATAGCACAGACCTTTCCTCATGCAGTTTTAATCCTTAACCATATTAAAACAGGCTGAGAGGCAGTAACTGTGGAGAATAGCCAGAAAAGAAAAATGATTCAGATCAAGAGGATTAAGTAGAGAATCAAAAGTCACACCCTGTCTCCTTCCTTATTACGTATTAGATGCCAGACACTGAAATCTTAAGTGTTATTCACGCTCAAGCCTGTCACTTGTAATTTAATAATGCTGGAGGACAATAAAATAATCTAAATTCCAGTGGCAGTCATGCAGTAAGAGGAAGGAAAAGAAACAAAATATCATTATCTCACTCTTAGTGTCAGATTACAAGCGACATTTTGTATGATGTAGTACAATCTGTTGCTCCTGATACGGTTTTTCTGAAGGAAATTGGGATCAATGGCAGTTTAGTTCAGATAAAAAAGAAAACTGTGAGCATGAACAACAATAAAGATTTCCTCATATGCACATGCCTACAGTAGATGCTTGTTTTGTAATTATGAAGTATGAACCAGGGGCGTTTTCAGATCAGAATGTGATCGACAGCTAAATATGAAAACAAATTTGACGATGTGTAACTGAATTATGTAAGTGTGTTACTTCAACTCTAGCCACTTGTTGGCGCTATGGACTTGTCCAGCAGTGTGAAAAAACAAACAAACAAACCTTTTATTTCAACCTTTTATATCATTCAAGAAAGCATAACATTAATTACATCATAACAAGACATATGTATAATATATATATAATATAAAAGTATAATATGAATAAGTAATTCAGGGTCAAAAGGAGGAGGAGAGGCCTCGGAATCCTCAGTTTAGCCCAGGAATGGCTCTCGATCCCCTGTCGAGCCTCGGAATGGCTCCCGATACCCAGTTCAGCCCAGGAAGGGCTCCTGATTCTTTGTTTAGACCGGGAAGGGCTCCTGATCCCCAGTTTAGCCCAAGAAGGGCTCCTGATTCCTCGTTAAGCCCAGGAAGGGCTCCTGATTCCCAGTTCCGCCCAGGGCAAGCCCCACGGGACTGCCATCCTCCAGCGTCGCCATGGTCGGAGTCTGCCTTACCTCTGCCTCCGACCTCCGAAGCCGGGACTCCGCCTCGGTCCGTAGACCCAGTGGCTCCACCTCGGCTCCTAGCTTCCTCGCCTCCACCGTCACCCATCGATCCATCAGCTCCACCGGGCTCCCTCGTCCCTCCGGCTCCACCTTGGTCGGGCGTCGACCCGCCATCGCCTCTGGACTCCTCTCCTCTGGCTGCGCCTTGTCGCTCTGTCCCACCGGCTCCGTTGGGCTCCTTCCTCCCGCCAGCTCCACCTTGGTCCTCAGTCACTCCGGCTCCGCCGCGGATCTCTGGATCTCCGCCTCGGTCGCCAGAGCCCTCGGCTCCACCCTGGCCCCCTGGATCCTCGGCATCCCCCTGGCTCGTTGGCTCTCCGTCTCCGCCTCGGGCTCCTCCTCCACCTGCTCCTCCGCCGTTGGTCGGCCCCCTGGAGTCGGCAGCTATCCCTCCTCCATGGCTCCTCCCACCGTCGGCTCCACCGTGGGCCGCTGTTATGGCTGTGGCCTGGGTCCTGCTGAGCTCCTCCTGCTCCGGGTCCCTCCTGTCTCCTCCCTGGCTCCTCCCTCCTTCGTCGCCACCCTGGTCTCTGTCTGCTGGCCTCCTCCCGGTTATCTGTCCTCTGCCGGAGCCTCCACCTATCATGTCTGCCTGCCAGCCCTTTGCCTTCCCCTGTCTCCATCCCACATCCACTCCTTTGTCCTCCTCCTAAGTCCCCCTCCGTCCCTCCCTCTGTCTCCACGGCGCAAGGATGCGCCTTCCGGGAGGGGGGCGATCTGTCACACCCCTGTGGACTGTTGCTTGTGGTTTCTCCCTCTGTGTCCTTATTTGGTTGTTCCTGTCCTCATTATCAGTTAATCACCTTATTGTGCTCACCTGTCTGCCCCTCGTTATCCACCCTATATTAGTTCGTGCCTCTTGTAGTCTAGTTTGTCGGTTATTGCCAATGTCAATGTCCATGTTCCTGTCAATGTTGATGCCTACCCTGTCTGAATTTCCTGTTTCTTTATTAAATATCCTTTATTTCGTCATCTTCGTCGTCCTGCCTGATCTCTGGTACATCCTGCCCGTGACATGTAGTTTAGCAACCAGCCCTCTGTTACTGGCAAAACATTTTTTTTTTTTTTTTGATTAATTCATCCTGTTATCCATATGCATCCGTTATCGGAACACACTAACTTTGGCTACAGTATTGGTACATTTTGTTCTCAAAAACATACACCTGTTAAAGATCATTAATTTAAAATTATAAAAAAAAATTAAAAAAAAAATAAAAAATCCTTCACACACTAAAGAAAATGCTGCTGAAAATTCAGCTTTTCATCAAAGGAATACATTTAATTTTGAAATATATTAAAATGGAAAACAGTTATTTTTAATGTTAGTAGTAGTTCACAGTATTACTCTTTTTATCATCAAATACATGCAGCTTTGGTGAGGATATTTGCTTTTTTTATTTTACTTTGTGTTCACTAACGTTTGATCAATTATTGTTATATGCAACATTTATAAACACTTTAATAAACAGTATTTAACTAAACAAAAATATTGTAATATTATTATTGTAATATTATTATAATACTATTATAGTGCTAGTTTTTTGATAAAGGAATAGTTCACTCAAAAATGAATATTTGCTGAAAATGTACTCGCCCACAGGCCATCCAAGATGTAGTTGAGTTTGTTTTCACATCAAAACAGATTTGGAGAAATTTAGCATTACATCACTTGCTAACCAATGGATGCTCTGCAGTGAAGGGGTGCCAGAATGAGAGTCCAACCAGCTGATAAAAACATCAGAATAATCTACAAGTAATCCACACAAAACCCATTCCATCAATTAACATCTTGTAAAGTGAAAAGCCATCTAAAAAACATGAGTCCTCTATCCATACTATTTATTTCCCCAGTCAAAAAGTCATCTCATCTGAATCAGGAGAGAAATATGGACAGATCAATCAGTTTAAAAATGAAAACAGTCCAACACAGATCTAAACAAATCAAATGTTTCAGTGGATTTTCATGTGAGAGGACAACAGGAGATGGACTATTTTGATGTTTTTAATTTTTTTATCAGTCGTTTGCACTCTCATGCTGACGGCACCCATTCACTGCAGAGGATCCATTGGTAAGCAAGTGATGTAATGCTAAATTTCTCCAAATCTCCTCTTCTGATGAAGAAACAAAGTCATTTACAGCTTGGAGGGCCTGAGGGTGAGTACATTTTCAGCCAATTTTAATTTGGTGTTGAACTATTTCTTTAAAACTCTAACTTGCATGCTGTTCTATAAGCTTTAACCTGGAAATAGCGTAAACATCAAATTGAATTACAACATGACACAAACCCAGAGAGGGGACTTTCTTGTTTGAGAAGTCCACCATGTGCTACTGGCAGACACACAGATGCGTGTTTTCTAATAAAGGCATCCCTATCTGTATATATTTTCAACATCACATGCATGCAAATAATGTTTCCACAGAAGACGAGCACAGTCACAGACATGGGAATATGAATATGGCTGGAGGCTATGCTCATTCTGACTACTAATATTTCTACTTTTCTTGTGCCACCTTTCATGTCATCGATCAGAGAGGTCACTATTTAATCCTCAGTTGTCTTACCGGGTTCAGCGAACGTGCTATTTGTGTCTGATCGCTGGCGAGTGGAATTGGAAGCCGTGGCATATTGTGCATCCTTTATCATTTCACACATGAATTATGGATGCTGCTGGAGCTACTGGGTTTCCAAGAGCCAGTGTCCTTCATACGGACAAATCTATTTGGAAGGTATGATATATGCTTCGTGACTCTGTCTAATGTTCCTGCAAGTCCTCTTAGTCTAGGAGGATAGAGAAATGATCTGGTGAGAAAATGAGGAGCCATATTTGGACCCAAATGTTGATAGATAGGGAATCACGATTGCATGGCAGATGAGCACAGTCACAGACATGGGAATATGAATATTGCTGGAGGCTACGATAATTCTGACAACTAATATGTCTACTTTTCTTGTGCCACTTTTCATGTAATTGATCAGAGAGGTCACTATTTAATCCTCAGTTGACTTACCGGGTTCAGCGAGCACGCCACAGCACTGACTATTTGTGTCTGATCGCTGGTGAGTGGAATTGGAAGCCATGGCGTATTGTGCATCCTTTTTCATTTCACACATGAATTATGGATGCTGTTTGAGCTACTGGGTTTCCGAGAGCCAGTGTCCTTCATACGGACACAACTATTTAGAAGGTATGATATATATTTCATGACTCTGTCTAATGTTTCTGTAAGTCCTCTAGTCTAGGAGGATAGAGAACTGAACTGGTGAGAAAACGGGGAGCCATATTTGGACCCAAATGTTGATAGATAGGGAAATAAAGTTATCTTTACATGACTACTGGAAACAGATTGAGCATCAGTCATGTTCCTCCCAAGTGCTCCAGACTTTGCCTACTCCTGTAGGGAGATATGTGTAACATGAGTTGCTTTTTCCTTTCTAATTCAAAACGTTGATAACT
>NW_015539824.1:211245-211446 GCF_001515605.1 Sinocyclocheilus anshuiensis | reverse complement strand
TAATAATAATTATTATTATTATTATTATTATTATTATTATTTATTCAAATTATTTTATTAAATTGTAAGTATTATTTTATTAAAATTAAATGCAGAACACCCATTCTGTATGATAATAATAGTAATAATAATAATAATAATAATAATACATGCAATGTAGTTGTAATTATATCTATTTGAATATGTTTTAATAATAATAAA
>NW_015539824.1:204410-210623 GCF_001515605.1 Sinocyclocheilus anshuiensis | reverse complement strand
AATGTACAAAAACAATAAACTATATAAAAATGCTCATAGCATATAGGTATGATTTTTTTATTGTATTTTATTATTTTTTATTATTATTATTATTTCTGTGTGAATATCAGTTGTTCATACCCAGAGTAGCATGTAGCACACACAAAATGTCATCAGTTTCAAATATCAGCGAGGGAGGCTATAAATTAATATTCTGCGGTGCGCTAACCTCCATGTCATGATGATCAATGAGCTTTGTTACTGGAACATGATCTTTCACACCTACAAGCTGTCCGTCAACGCTTTCACAGTAGCATAACAATTAGGAGCGAGGTGCCCGCAGATGCATTATGTCTTGACTTTACACCTGGCCAAATGGTACTACACTAAAACACCATTTTAACACTGATACAGAGTAAACAGAGTTAGATCATGCCAATTAATACTGTGTTTCTCTCTTACATTGCCTTAAAGGGGTCATATGATGTAATTTCAAGTTTTCCTTTGTCTTTGGAGTGTTACAAGCTGTCCGTGCATATATAAGATCCATAAAGTTGTAAAGACTAAAGTTTTAAACCCAAAGAGATATTCTTTATAAACGTTAAGACTCATCCACACCTTCCTAAAATGCCTCATTTAAATACGTCCCCACAAATCTATGAAGATTTGCATAACACCGCCCAAACGTTTACGCAAAGAAAGAAGCGTAACTTTTATTCTCACTGTAGTATTGTTGCCTCCGCCTCCATGTCGTGGAGATGCTGTGTGTTTCCAAATATGGTAAGGGGCGTAACATTTCCATCACACGCTTGAGGTATTCGTCCAATCACAACGCACTGGATAGCTGGCCAATCAGAGCGCTTTTCAGAACGATGAGCTTTGTAAAAATTAATGCATTTCAGAAAGGCAGGGCAGAGAGGAGCAAAAATACTGTATGGCATGTGGAAAATAATGTGCTTTCTGAACCTTAAACCGCGTAAACAACATTGCATTACAGCAAATACACAAAACAATGTTATTTTTAGCATCGTCATATGACCCCTTTAATATACTTTATTTAACATATATTACTAATCCACTAATGGAATTGGCTGAACATAACCAAAGAAATAGTGGTACAGGATAATTCATGGTATAAGAATCAAGGATCATTTAAAGGCACAATATGTAAGATTTTTTTATTAAAATATCCAAAAACCACTTTGTCAAATGTTTCGAAGAATGTTTAAATCCAGAGAATTATTAAGCAATTTTGACTAGTGACAAGGACCGTGTCTATAGTGTCATTGTGTCGCCTGCCAATAACGTCATAACCCCTCGATTTCCGGTTTTGTTTTGTAGAAAACATGGAAACACCAAAGACGCTTTAATATGTTATCCGTTTTATTAGACAGGTGACGACCGCACAGAGTAGCATTATAACAGAACTTTCAAATGTATCTAGAATGATAAAACAGCGCTGCTTTACCCCACATACATATTGTGCCTTTAATATAGGTTTTAATTAGAATAATGCTTTTCTTGGATTTGACTGGATTTTATTCGCAAATCAAACAAAATAAGTTTGTTTTTAAAAGTTTGCACTGAGGAGTATGGAAGAATATTCAGGACTTTTTTCAAAAGTAATTGCAAATTGTATTTTCAATTGCGTGTTCCACATGTGGGCACATAAATTGTGACAATCCAAATTCAATTGCAAATCTTGCATTAGCGTTTGCATTTTCGCTTTCGCGAACGCACAGTGACTGCCACATTTCAAATGAAAAAGCAAAGTCCAGTGAGAGAAACAGTGAGATATGTTGAGACAGGTGAAAAGCGTTTCGGTAATAGTGAATATTGACCTATCGTGCGTACTGTTGTTGCTCCCGATGTTAGCAGGGGATAATCGCTGCATTTGGGGTAAAAAAGACAGAATTATGTATTGTGCCAAGAAGGTTGTCTGTTCGTTGACACAGGCACGAACTGATTAGCAGCTGCCTTTAGCTGAGCCTTTACCGATTACCTCCATTGATCAAAGATCTGGCACGGCCGTCTGTGAGTGGCGTCACCTCCCAATACAAACACGCCCCCTAGTATAGTCCCACCCCCTCACATTGATTGACAGCTTTCCGTGTAGACATCGGAAATTCAAATACAAAAGGAATTGCAATTCCATTTGAATTTTGGCAGGTTACATGCATGACGCAGAGAGAGTGAAAAAGCAAATGTGGTAATTAATATTGCTATTTAAATATGACAGGCTATAACTTGTAAGACATGGCAAATACAGTTGCAAATGGACTTTGCTTTTTCATTGGAAATGTGGCAGTTACTGTGCGTACGCGAAAGCGAAAATTCAACTTTACCGATTACCTCCATTGATCAGAGCATTCGGCACGGTCGTCTGTGAGTGACGTCACCTCCCAATACAAACACGCCCCATAGTATAGTCCCCCCCCTCACATTGATTGACAGCTTTCCGTGTAGACATCGGAAATTCAAATACAAAAGGAATTGCAATTCCATTTGAATTTTGGCAGGTTACATGCATGACGCAGAGAGAGTGAAAAAGCAAATGTGGTAATTAATATTGCTATTTAAATATGACAGGCTATAACTTGTAAGACATGGCAAATACAGTTGCAAATGGACTTTGCTTTTTTCATTTGAAATGTGGCAGTCACTGTGCGTTCGCGAAAGCGAAAATGCAAACGGTAATGCAAGATTTGCAGTTGCATTTGGATTATGTCACAATTTATGCGCCCACATGTGGAAAAAGCAATTGAAAATACAATTTGCAATTGCTTTTGAAAAGAGTCCTGAATATTCTTCCATAGAGGAGTTTTGCTATCTGTGTTACATTTAAAGTTTTTTTAGTTAAAGGAGCACTTAGTATCTCCCTGTATCTGCAGAGGTAAGCAGAGAGAATAGAAAGGTTGGGGATGAGTTAGTGCTTTCTGGACCACAGGGCATTTCTATTGATGCCATTTATTATTGATGTGATTTCTCCTTTTTCTTTTTTGGGGAACCGACTGGCTGAATGAAACGAGAGTAGGTGGTGCGGGCCACACAAAAATGTGCTCTGCCGAGTCAAGGCCCTTTTTCGGAAGACTCAGAAAGCACTGTCATATTTTTTTATTTATTTCTTACCTATATATTTAAATTAAAAGTGCCCTTTGAAACGTGGGATAAAAGGGCTCAGCTAGTCAGAACAGATATGCTGTTTTGCTCTGTTCGCTGCTTTGGTTCACAGCGTGGCATGGCCTGGTCTGGTTTCAGCTATTCAATCTCTGAACCGTGGAGGACATTAAAACACATCAGATGGGGAACGAGCACAGGACAGAGAGCAGACAGCTGAGAGACTTGAGCAAGGAGGCACAACTTGTGCATTTAAAGATGGAAAGGAAAGTTGTGTGTGCTTTTAAAAGGTTAAGCTGAATGTAGTTTATTTGCACATGCTGTCTGCATGATGATTAGGTTGTTGTTTTGCCACCAAGATGATGTCACTTCCTGGATGATGATGTTAATTAAAGTTTACTCAAAAATGAAAATCTGCTTCAGCCTCAGGCCATCCAAGATGTAGATGAGTTTGTTTCTTGAACTGAAGAGATTTGGAGAAATGTAGCATTAAATCATTTGCTCACCAATGGATCCTCTGCAGTGAATGGGTGCCGTCAGAATGAGACTCCGAACAACTGATAAAAACATCACAAAAATCCACAAGTAATCCACAGAACTCCAGCCCATCAATTAATGTCTTGTGAATCGAAAAGCGGCATCTTAGTAAGAAACAAATTCATCATTAAGACATTTTTAACTTCAAACCGTTGCTTGAGTCTTCTATGATTTTGCTTTCCACAGTGAAAAAGTAATCTTGTCTGAATCAGGAGAGAAATATGCACAGATCAAGCAGTGTTTAGAAGCATAAACAGTGCAAAACAGTTCTAAACAAATATGTTTGTGGATTATGAAGTCAGAGGACAACAGGGGATTGACTTTTTTTTAGAGAAAGTGTTATTCTGGATTATGGACTCGTATTTTGTCCAGAAGTGAAGGTTTGGAAGTTAAAAACGTCTTAGTGGTGGATTTGGTTCTTATGAAGATGTCGCTTTTTGATTCACAAGACATTAATTGATGTACTGGAGTTTTTGTGGATTATTGCGATTTTTTTATCAGCTGTTTGGACTCTCATTCTGATGGCACCCATTCACTGCAAAGGGTCCATTGGTGAGCAAGTGATGATCTCTAAATCTGTTCCAATGAAGAAACAAACCCATCTACATTTTGGATGGCCTGTGGGTGAGTACGTTTTCAGCAAATTTTCATTTTTGGGAGAATTATTCTTTTAACTTGCTCTTGTTGGCTAAATGAATATTATGTAAATCTAACAGGATGGAAAGTCACATTGAAAACACATTTTATTTACTTAAATTATCCATATTGGTCTTAAAACATGCTAACTTTTGTAAATAAAGTGCAATCTATGAAAAGTCCAATTTATATAGAAAGAAGGCATGTTTGCACAGAAAATAATAATAATTAGTTAAGTAAAATTTGCAGCAGCACTGGATTAAACTGGATTGTTGGAAGTGTATAGAATGTAGAAAAGCACAACTGTTTACTAAATTTACCCAGTCATTTTAGTACATCAAATGCTGGAAAATGTTGAGCTTAAAACACCAACATCAGCATTTAATAATTATACTGCATGTCAAATCAAAGACTATCAACCTGTAGAAGAGGCTTTTATGTGATATTTTCTTCCCAATTTCATTTAATTTGTTGCTATGTCAGAACGACTGTTTAGTATGTTTATCATATTGAAGTGTACAAAAGAGTGTCTTGTTTGAAAGGAAGTGCTGTGAGACATACTGATGCTGTCTCTTACAGCAACGTCAAACTGACTAGCTTCTCTCACTCATCACAGCAGGTGGCCATTAGGGCCTACATGGAGAAAAATCTGCTCTATGCACACTAGACTTTCCACCGTCAGCAGTGGGCCACTCTGGAGTAAAAAGCTGTCATCTTACCATCACTCACGGCACTACCAAGGACCAAAGAAAGCAAGTTTGTTATTTAACACATGCATTTTGTGAGAGGCAGACTTATGGTGCCATTTGTCAGAGTCAGTGGCGTCAAATTAGTGTTCATCACAACAAGCTTGCAGTACTTTCAAGTGAATTAATAATTTACTAAAACCTTTGTCAAAAAGAAATGTGCTTTTGTGTACTTCAAACTAGTCCTTAAAATCTTAAAAGTATATATATTTTAATTTGAGAATATAATATTAATGAAATAAAATGTCACTTAATTGTATTTAAAAGTACAGTTTCGTGACAATGTTTCATAACACTTAAAGTAATTGTTCACCCAAATATATATCAAAAAAAAAATCTGTCATCATTTACTCACCCTCAAGTTGTTTCAAACCTGTACGAGTTTCTTTCTTGTGTGGAACATAAAATAAGATATGTTGAGGAATGTTCAAGTTGCTTGTAGCCATTGACTTCCATGGTAGGGGGAAATATTATGGAAGTCAATGGCTACCAGCAACCGTTTTGTTACCAACTTTCTTCAAAATATCATATTTTGTGTTCAGCAGAAGCACAAGTAATTTCAACTTTGCACCTCTTTTTTAATTTATATATTTTATTTCGTGACTTTTAAATGGCCTTTGGAGAATGACCTTGTGACTTGGCTGTTTTGTTTTTTTTTGGCAGCTAAATTAGTAGTGATTTGTTGAGATCAGTAAGGACAATTTGTCTCTATTTACTAATAGAAACTTTCTCATTCTGAGGATTTTGGCCAAATGACTCCCTGGATTTCTGAATGTTTGCGTGCAAGAATACAAATGACCCTTTTTCTCTTCAATCCTCACAAACGCTCTCTGTTGGAGTCACGGGAGGTAATTGCATTACCTGAATGCATAATTCAGAGCAGTAAACCGAGTCCTTAATACCCATCAGAGAACAGACATACAGACACACCCTCAGGGACAAATCAAGAGCGTTTGAGGGTTTTTTGACGAGCAGTAATGCTCCTAAAGACTAATTAATAGCAGAAGGCATCATATTTATCATTACATGACGTCTGAATGTAAAAGAGGTTAAGATAAAATCTCATTTTAGCCCCCTTTAACCCTGTAAAGCCTGACTCATGAAATAATAGTCATTTTTTTATTTTTTTGTTTGTTTGTTTGTGTGTGTGTGTGTGTGTGTGTGTGTGTGTGTGTGTGTGTGTGTGTGTGTGTGTGTG
>NW_015539824.1:193100-204150 GCF_001515605.1 Sinocyclocheilus anshuiensis | reverse complement strand
GTCCAGCATATGTGTGTGTGTGTGTGTGTGTGTGTGTGTGTGTGTGTGTGTGTGTGTGTGTGTGTTTGTTTATGTTTTTTGTTATTATTATTATTATTTATTTCTTTATTAATTTTTTCGTTTTAGTCCTATATTTATTTTATTTTTTTATTTTTTTTAATGGACCAGTTTATTTAACCTTTTGAGAAAATCCTTTTTTTTTTTTTTGACAAAATATACATAAAGTTTGCATACGTATGTGTTTTTGTTGAGTATCATATTTGATGCATCAGGCTTTTATGCCAAAAAATAGTATGATATAGTGAGAATATGGAGATCTGTAGCTTTTATTGAGGCGGGCAAAACATGTAATGCTATGCAATATAATGATGGTTTTGACAATGATGATAATTGAGCGATAATAATAAACAAATAAACGTTCCTCAAAAGTCTAATGTAACATTGGATACTCACAGTTTGTTTTTTTGTATGATTTTTCTAAAGAAAAAATAATAATAAAAAAAAAAAGATTCATGGTTAATCAAACCTTAGTTGTGTCAGTCCAGTCTGTTTTCGTGTTACTAACAATATAAAAGTTATTCTTACATTTACTTTATAAAAATCAGGAAAGGTTTCTCAGCAAAAAGTCTAAACTTTTTTTTTTTTTTTACAATTATAAGACCTTTTACATGCTAAAAAAATAATAAACATTTTAATCAGACGACAAAATGGTGTAGATTTTGTACAATGGGTTTTTCAGAAAAGATTTGATCATATTGAGAATTTAGCATCCTTCGAAATTCGCGTATCAAATATGATACAGTAGGCTTTATAGGGTTTAAAGAGTTAAAAGCGTACTTCGCTTTGGCCTTTTATTAGCATTTCACATGAAACTTCAGCTTTAAAATGCACTGATTAGTATGTCCAAAGGTGACTTGTTGATCTTTATGATATATAAATATAAAATAAAGCTGAAACGTGTCAGATTCCTGTTTACATTGATTGCGAATAATTACATGCGAGTCATTTTTGTGTCAGCTGCATTGATCAGACACATCTGTGGCTCTGTGTGCCCGGCCAGCATCCAGAAAGCGGCTTCACATTAATGTGACAGTGGCACACATGGGAACGGGCGGCTGGTGGGACACACCGGGGGAATGAGGACGGGCAAGACACCCGCAGGTGCTCAGCCCGGTGGGCAAGAGAGGTCAGAATATAGAAAATCAGATACAGGAAGCATAATAACTCTATCCTGCCTAATGGTTTAATCCTGATTAAACCATTAAATCACTCTGATGCCAGCATAAAAATTAATGTGTTCAGTCGTCGAGCTGCTTTCTTAATTGGACTCTTAAAAGGGAATAATTATGATAATTGCTGTTTCTTGTGACTCTCACCTGAGCGTTAGTGCTGGAGGAGTTCGGGAAGCTCGCTGACCAAGCGCTCGATTACCCTTTTCTATGCAAGGCTGACTGTGACCCATCCGGATTGAATGAGGAAGAACAGAGAAAGGGGTAAAAGGAAGGGTTCAGACAAAAGGTGAATGAAGGATTTTGTCTGTAATAGCTGGAGGTGACAGTTAAGTGACAAATTGTCCTCTTTGTGCCAGATGAATAGTGCGGGTAAAAATGATCACTCTAATAAAGAGATGAGCAGTACATCGCTTGCAGTTCAGAGTCTTTATTTAATCCAGTTATATATGATCTTGACTTCAAGTCCTGAACTTTTTACATCTGAGGGGTTCTGATATGCACTACTAAAAACTGCAAAAATACTCCAAATCTGTTCCAAATCGGTTGTCTAACATATTATTGTACATCATGCATCTTCCTTATTACCACCAGTGTTATTTTAGTATTATGCTTACTGTAGTATTTATAAATATTTTAAATGAGCATTTTTTTTTATAGTTTCAATTTAATTTTAGTTTGTTTTAGTCATTTTGTTGTGCTCTTGTAATTGTTTTAAAATTAGTTTTAATTTCTTTAAACTTATTTGTTTGTTTATTTGTTCGTTCATTTATTCAATTATTTTATTTGTATTTTTCATCTAATATTTATATATTATTTCAACTTTATTTCAATTAACTGAAATAATTTTCACTAACAATAACAACACAGTATTTTACTACTTATTATTAATAATATATTAACATATAACCTATAACAACTATTTATTTGTTTGTTTGACCATCCTGTACATCTTTCCAGTCATATTTTTTGTACATCTACTGATTTTTCACTTTCTATTTTTTTTATTTTTTTTAGAATTATAGTAGTGTAGCAGAATTAAATAATCAAAATGATTAAATAATATAAATGGTTGGACATAAAGTATGAGATTTTAGTAATGTAATGAGCTTCATGTAATGAATATATAAATCAAAGCAAAACAAAACTTTCTAAGACTGTCAAGGAAATTATCCAATGTTTATTGTCACTATCTGTTCCAGCTTGTATTTTAGCTCAGTTGTTTAGATCAAAAGGTTTGTGTGTCTCAACTTTATTAACTGTATGTTTGTGTGAATGTATCATTATTAAAATATTCACTGAGCTCATTGTAATAGTCCAGGTCCGACCTTCAATTATAAGTCTCAGCGGGTCTCATGACATTACCGAAATCATCCTGGAGGTATAATTATAAAATCATAGGTTAATATTCACGAAATGTCTTTATTTGATTTATTTGATTATTTGATTCATTTGCGGTAAGGTTTATGAGGGATATTGCTTTATTACAGGATGCAACAATATAAAAAATTTAGGTCAGCACAGCTGTGTGCTGATAAAAGAAAAAAAAAATTACTCCAAATGCTCAAAAGATGCAAGAACCTGAGTTAGAAAACGTCTTCATTTCTAATGCAGGATTTCGTCGGCAAAGATGAGGCTGGCTTTAATGACACAGCAGAACAGAACAGCGATGGCAAAAAGGATTTCCTAAAATCTCATTACAACGCTTCAACCATATTGGTGTTTCCACGCTCCCTGGAAATGTCCCATATTCTTTTTTTCACTCCTTTAGTCGGTGGATATGGCTGCTGAAGTAATTTCTCAGTAAGTCTGTCTGAATGTCTGACAGGCTCCAGTGATTTGAAATGTGTGTGTACCGCGAGTTCAGAAAACATGCCTCTGGTGAGCAGCCTGCCACAGGAACATGGCGGGAAAACTGGGAAATCTAATGGCTTCTAAATGTTCTTTCATGGGCTGCAGGCTCTGAAGACGATTTACACTAGATACCTCTCCAGGTGTTCTTATAAACCGCCTTCCACACGTAAAATGTGTGATAAAATGTCCATATTCATCTTAGTGGGTCATAATTGGATTTTCTATAGCCGCGTGGCCCCTGAAGTCATGTTTCAGGGTGGTGGTGGTGGAAGCAACCGGAGAAGCTGACTTTTGTAGCCATATATCTTCACAATAATCTTTGAAAGGAAAGATAAAAGATGGATAGACAGATAAAAGTAAAGGCAGCAGGTGGTGTTATTGTTTATTACAGAGCACATCCACAAAATCTCACCCCAGACCTGCATTTTCTTTCTGATGTTTTCACAAGAGGTCATGGAGTGAAGGGTCACTTCCTGTCATTTTTTTCATGACCATTAATGTACATCTGCTTAGTCAGAAATTTGAGCATTGTTATTACTACTACTATTATTAGTATTATTATTTGAAATTGTAAATTAATTATATTAAGTCAGTTACATATTATAGCAATATAATAGTAAATATGCAAATGTATTATTTAATACGTATATTATATGTAATAAAGTTCAACTTCGCACCTCTTCTTTATTTATATATTTTATTTCCTGTTTTGAATTAATTATGTTATGAAAGAAAGAAAGAAAGAAAGAAAGAAAGAAAGAAATTATTCTAAACTGCTTAATAAGGTTTTCCTTTTAAGAATTAAATAAAATTATTTTTATACCAGTTGTAATATCACATTAAAAATAAATAAATAAATAGGGAAAAAAAAACATTATTCCATAACTATTATTTATTAATAACTATTTAACTTACTTAATAACTAATAACTTTTTTATTTTTTTTTTACTTACAATTATTGAGGCTTTTCTTCAATTTAATATTAGTTCTGTCATGACAACTCTCAGAGGGATTGGCATGGTAATGTACATGACAATGTTAATGTATTTGGTCTTGGTGGAATAGATCTGCTACGCTGCTTCTGCTGCTGCGGCAAGTACCGAGACTTGCTACCGCCAATACAGCCACAACATGCTGCTGTGAGCATGTAAGAAATATTGCTGCTGCAAATATTACATACATGAAATAACCCTTATATATTATACATGAATCACCTCGTAGCAGATCTATACAGGTGGAGCTGGGGAAGGTGGAGGGTTTCTGAAGCAAGTTGCAACTGCTACGGCAAGCACTAGTCATATATTTGAATGTTGAGCAGCGAGCTCATTGGCTACCGATACAGAAGAGAACCAATCAGCTGTGCTATGTGATAATGATGTCATTAGGTCAGATTGAGTTAGACCTATCGGACTGCGCCATCTAGAGTTTCATGCCAGAACACTGTATTTGTAATATCACTTGTTTTTCTAAAGAAAGAAAGAAAGAAAGAAAGAAAGAAAGATAGCAAGAAAGAACGACATTATTTATTCCAAACTGCTTAATAAGGTTTTCCTTTTAAGAATTAAATTAAATTATTGAGGGTTTTCTTCATTTTAATACCAGTTGTAATATCACATTTTTTAAACAAATAAATAAATAATTCAAAAAATAAAAAACATTGTTCCATAACTAGCATTTATTATTACAATTACTTAATATCTAATAACTTTTTTTTTACTTAAAATTATTGAGGTTTTTCTTCAATTTAATATCAGTTGTAATATCACTTGATTTAAATAAATAAATAAATAAATAAACCAGGTTAACATATAGAAGTATTTTTTTTTTCATGACTCAATTGCATTTGTAATGTCTTTTTGGATAAATTAATAGATCTGGACAAACAGTGAGAGTCATGTCTCTGATCACAGCACTTTTATAATGTTTACATTGATTGATGCTGCTTCTGTCAGCCTGTATTTGAATGTCTTCTGTCTTATTTTGAATCTTGTATCTTATATAAATGGTTTTCATGATGCAACACAACTCAGATATTTTTTCGGAAAGAGCCCTGGGATTGTAAAGGGAGACGGGTTTGTGAAGAACAGGAGATCTACTGTAACATTTAGAGAACTTTATATCGCTCCCTAAAGCCACACTGCACGATGTTAGCAATCCTATAACATCATTGCATGTCACACTGTGCAACATGGATCTAATAAACTTGGCTACGACGTGTGTGTAGACTGCACGACAATGACACCTATTGACTCGTACGATACGATGCACATTACTAAGAAAAAACGTCATCAGCATGCGCTAGTGATAAACAAAAAGAGCATGATAAATCATACTTTATCAGTTGTAGTTTTTATGTGTGCTGAAAAAGAGTGGAAGTGGCGAAAGAGGAAGGAATAAGAGCTTGAGGTAAGCAGTTTTTTGTTTTAGCGCCATGTCACGTTGATTTCATGTCGCATCTTTATTGGTTGGTCAGTAAACATGGATCGTACCGGCAAACACACTGTGCGATGATCACGCTGTATCGTAGGCTATCTTTGGTCGCAAGACCGTGACAACGGCCGTCTTTGAACCTCTCTCACTGTACGACATAAGAGCACTGATTAGGAGCCATGATCACAGAAATCGCCACGATTGTTTCACGATGTCAATCTTTCGTCCGGGACAGCCGAAAATCGTGCAGTGTGTATAGGGCTTAAGGACGACCAGTTGCACCAATTCTTCAAAGTCACAAACACAGGTCATAAACAATGAAAAAAAAGATGGCTTTTCGTGTAGCCTTTCAAAAAAAAATTTACATTTATTGTTGTTTTCCTTGTTTTTGGTTGATATAACCAATTCTAACTTTCACTGCTAGACTGAGCTAGACAGCCTTTAGTGCAGTTTTAACAATGCTAGATTTTGTCAGTTGTGGGTAGCTGTAATATAATGTCACGTCTGCTCTTCAAAAACACTGCAGTTTCATAAAACATCAAGTACTTGAACAGTATGATTATGTATAATCAATTACATTTCCAAGAAAAACTATATTTTCATCATTTTCATTTAGATCTTCAAAGAACATACTTAGCAGGTCATATTGGTTTATAGTATTTCCTCTTATTGCCCATCTTACTGCGCTCTTGTGCTATTGATGTTAAAGTGTAATCAAATTCTAAAATGAAAAAATTAAATTAAAAAACATGTTGCTTGGAAGTGCCAAATTAGACAGATGCCAACATGAACATTTTGTATGACATTTTATCCTTGAAAACCAAGAACAAAAATACGGAAGGCAAAAGAAAATATGACCATGACTTCATGCAATACGGGTTCACTTGCAGCAAGGATAAACATGTTGACACATTGAGTTTTATTTTGTGAATTAATGACTGCTAAGAGCATAAAACTATTCAAGACCAATTAAAAAAAAACAAAAAAACAGTCAAACTATAGATTAAAAACTGTAATTTTGCATTGTTGTGATTCTGCAGTTCATGATTTTTAAAACTCATCATACAAAAGTGCACAGACAATTCTAATTTGAACTAAATTACTTTCTTGTCATTTCAACATTCCTGTAGGACATTTAAAGAGATAAATTGCAGAGCTGAGTGATTCATAATGTCATTGATTATTGGTGGTTTTGGAGATTCAGACTCTTTCTGCAGTTTAAATTGATATGCCAGTAGGTGGCAACAAGTGACTGTCTTTATGAGTCATTGAATCATTCATTGAACCAATTCTTTTAAAAACACTGACTCATTCAGGAAATAAAAAAAGGAATAGCTTTATGATTGAGTCACTGAATCATTCACTTAACCACTTCATTCAAAACACTAATTCACTGATTCATAACTGTGTGTTGATCGGAAATGGTTGGCTTGGCTTTTACTTTGGAAATATTTTTTTATTGGTTAAGCAAAATTAGCAAAGTAATTGTGTCTAAAATGCAGTATTAACTTCTTGTTTTTGAATAGTTGTATAAATATATCACACACAATCGCGTTGGTCAGAATCAGCAAGGCTGTGATTGTTAATATGTTGCGTTGTAAGAACACACTGAGGTAAAGACTGGCGCTTAATGATTTGTAAGATCAGTTATTATTTTGAGAACATCGGAACACATTGTGAGGAAGTTTTCTGTGATGATGAATTGGCTTATGAATGAATCTCAGTATAGTTTTCTTGAGCCGAAATCATGCCCTTCGCCTTATTTCTGTTAAATAATTCTCACATGCACCTCAGACAAATTATACTCTGCAAACCATCAGCCATTTTCATCCTCAAGGTTACAGCAGGCTTTGCTTGAAGAAACAGGAAGCACCAGAAAGACGAGTATAAATCAATGGTGGATGATTTCATGGTCTGGTAACTTCAGATTACTGTTATATAATATGAATGTGAAAATATGTATAGATTTTTTTTAGACTTGTGTCATAACATAACATGCTAAAGTAATTGTTAGATATTTGCTCATTAATATGCTAAAATCGTATTGTGCATATTAGCCTCTATCATACATTTGAAAATGAAGTTTTATCATTTTCCACTGTATTCTGAAAGCACTCCACTACTGATTATGCTCTTGACTATATTTTCAGCCTTAAAGAATGTTTAAAAAGCATAAATCATGAAGACCGATATTTAGCTAGTTTATATTTAAAATGGTATCATGGTGCGCGTCACATCAGTGATGCTCAAAGAGACTTTGATACAAGCCCTAACTGTGATACTGTGATGTGGTTTGCTTTCCACATCACTGTTCATGTGCCAAATGCCCTAGATTTTCAAGGAACATCCATCTGTGGAGTTCAAATTTTGACATACATATATTTATTATATGTGCATATACACACTAAGTGCATTAATCAGCTAACCTTTCACACAAATGTTGCTTTTTGCTTTCTAAAAAAAAAAAAGCAAGAGAGGTCAGTTTATTGGGTAAAAAAATCAAAGCAACTCTCATTTAGACTTTTTTTTTTTATAGTCAGTATCCTTTCAACTTTATTTGGAGTGACATTTGTGGTAAATTTATTCATAGCATGGGCCGTTGAAATTTTATGATGTCATATCAGTGAGAATTTACAATCTTGTAATTCACATGATCAAACCGCTTTACTTGTTTCCCATGGGCTGGACATTTATAGATGAACACTGTGTCTGTCCAAGGCTGTTTATCACAATGGCTCATGTTCATGCTTATTTTTATCATGCACTCTGGTGTTATCAGTGGTGGCATTAACATAAGATTCATTATTAAATCTAATTTATATAACATTTAGCAAAGCCTGTGTTACAGAATAAATATGTTTAATACAACAGTTCGTTCCGGTCTACTGGGGCACTGGGACTTTGTCTGACTTTGTAGGCGATCACAGTCGTGGCCTAATGGTCGGACTCGTATTCGGACTCGTAACCCAAAGGTTGCGGGTTCGAGTCTCATACCGGCAGGGATTGTAGGTGGGGGGAGTGAATGTACAGCGCTCTCTTCCACCTTCAATGGACTGACTGAGGTGCCCTTGAGCAAGGCACCGAACCCCCAACTGCTCCCCGGGCAACGCAGCAAAAAAGTCTATGTATTAGTGATGGAGATTTTGCGCTGACTCTTTTCCAGATTATATAGTTATGCCATTAGGTGGCGCTAAATGACTGTATTAATGACTAATGAGTCATTTAAATCATTCATTCAACTGATTTGCTGAAAATGCTGATTCATTCAACAAAACTGCTGAGATATTGAATCATTTACTCAACTGATTTGGACTAAAGCACTTGTTATTGTGTTCAATCAAGGGTAAAACAGTTGACTATTCTTATGAGTGAGATATTGAATCATTCACTCAATCAATTTGCTCCACAATGATGATTCACTCTTGAGTGAAAAAAAATAAATACTGTATTTATGAGTGAGATATTGAATCATTCACTCCGTTAATTTGTTCAACAAAGTTTATTTATTTTGGAACAAAACAAACATAATTTAATTATTGAACCTTTCATTTTAATATTCACTCAACTAATTTGTTCAACAATGCTGAATCATTCAGGAACAAAATGTTTGTCTTTGAGTGAGTTATTTAATCATTCACTCAATCAGTTCTTTCACCAATGATGATTCATTTAGGAACAAAACAAATACAATTTAGTCATTGAACCATTCATTCAACTGTTTTGTTTAAAATAAAAGCCTTGACTGTCTTTATGAGTAAGAATCTTTATTGAATCATTTAGGAACAAAACAAATACAATTTAGTCATTGAACCATTCACTCAACTGTTTTGTTTAAAATAAAAGCCTTGACTGTCTTTATGAGTAAGAATCTTTATTGAATCTTTCACTGAACTGATTTTTTCAACAATGCTGATTTATTCATGAACGAAACAAAGATGAGTGACGGTTGATCTACATTGGCATTGATTTTTGATGTTGTGTATTACAAGGGCTAAAGACACTGTGTGTGTAAGCATTGAGTGTGTATTTATTTATTTATTTTATTTTGTGGTGGAAACAGGCTTCATATGTGTCACAATCTGACTACTGTGGAGGAGACGGAGTGGGATTAAGGAGTGCGGAGACGAAGGGGATTAACATTCAACAATCTTTATTAATCCAAATACAGCAGCACACGGAACAGGCAGGAACACACACGTAGAACGAAGGGTCAACGAACAATACCGGACACTGGGCATGGAAAGACACAGGGCTTAAGTAATCAGAACAAAACGAGGAGATTAACAGGATACAGCTGAAATGAAAGGAACTCAAACGGGAACAGTAACAGGAAAACCAAATATGGGCACAAACACGGGAGAAACTCGGTCAAGGAGAGAACATGGGGAGAAAAACACAAGACACAGGACTGACAATATGCATGTGAATAAGTTATTAATTAAATTTACCTTTCAGAAGAATCACTTTTACTGTGATTCTGCTTTGTCTGTCATCAGTTATTAAATTATTCAACTGCATATACATATATACAATTTTTACATGCATATAAACACACACACACACACATTGTTCCTAAGAGGGGCATCTTCCCCCATCTTACCCAATATGCATACTGAATTCCTCCAGAGCCACAAAGTGCTTCTCCATTTTTATTAAAATCCATGGGGAAAAGGGAGTCATTTTAGCACTGCGTATGCAGACTGTTAATTAAATGCTGCAGTGTGTTGAAGAATGTGGTTAACTGTCAATGATGTGGCTCAGAGGTTTTGAGTGAGAAACTGAAGGGTTGCCTGTTCAGATCCCAAAGGAGGCTAAATAGGATTTGGGTTTCTATCGGAGTGCTGCGGGTGTCCATATCCAAGTCTTCCATTGTGACATTGTTCTCTGGAAACTCAGAAAACCCTAAAGGCTACAAAGCCTGTCATAAGAAATATATTGTGAATATGAAGAAAGAGTTTTATAGAGAACAATATATGATTTGATTGCTGTACTGAATTCATGATTGCTAGCATTTTTAAAGTAGCAGCTCTCACTGCAGCTTTCTCTAAACAAGAAAAAATAACAGCTACAAATGCCAAAGTCAAACAAGTATAACTGATTTACACATAGATACAGTTGGAAGGACAATGCTTGCCAACAAGGCGGATTATGACCTTATCGCAGTAAGCCCTGGAGTTTTAACACTGTCTGGTTGAGATCAAATAGGACAGCCTTGGGCTCCTGCTGTTTGACTGCAATATATAATCAAACCTGTCAAATTCACTGCAGCAAAACTCAATACTAATTACAAATGCTGAACTTCAGCTTGTGCTTGGAGCAGTAAAAATTAAAACTAATATTACCAAATGCAAGTGCAAAAATAATGATACAGTGTATAGGTTTCCTGATCACTCCCACTGTGTGCCAATAGATCACAATTTTGATAGTAATATTACTATAGAGATACTGTCAGGAGATCATTGCAATCACTCACGTCAGCACAGTCACCTCCTCCGACACACACCAGATTCCATTCACCCGAATTCTGATCACCTGCA
>NW_015539824.1:190065-191587 GCF_001515605.1 Sinocyclocheilus anshuiensis | reverse complement strand
TTGATCTCCAGGAGTCCTACTACTATCACACACGGATTACCAAGAAGCTAAGATCCCCAGAACTCTCTCATATCTCTCTTGCTCACCTGCATTCGATCCTAACCAGCACCACATTGTCAATAAACCCCTCTGTTTACCTGAACTCCTCTTGTCTCTTGCCTGTGTGTGACAGATACAGTGTTTTAGAGTGTTTTTTTTTTTTTAATACATTTATCAACTGGATGAATCAACATATGAATGACTGTGTAATTTTAGTATAACTGATATACTATTATAGTTTTTGTAAATATTTTTTTAATTGGATTTTATTTTTAAATTTTAATTCTAATTTTTTGTCATTTCTATTAGGTTTTGTTCTTTTAAACATGTCAATATTGTGTGTGTGTGTGTGTGTGTGTGTGTGTGTGGTAGTTTTTCTAAACCCTGGCTAGAAGGAAGTGTTTTAACCTAGAAAGTTTTATTTTGTTTGTTATGGGCAACACTACAATATGATTCCATTTGTTAAAATTAATTAAATTAGTTAGCATGAACTATCAATGAAAGTATTCATTAATTTATTAATATTAATCCTCCAAAAGCATTTTATTAATCAATGCTAATTTAAAAATTTACTAATACATTATAAAATGTATAAGTTGTATCTGTTAATATTATTTAAATTACCTGAGCTAGCATAAATTAATTACATTTAACATTTTTATTGATTATTAAATACTGTAACAAATGTACTGTCATATTTGCCATATGAAAACTATAAAAGGAATAATGCACTTTCAATTTTAGCCCTGCCCATATGCAATTTAGTTCGAATATTTTTTGTAGTGCTGGGCAACAATTATTATTATTGTTTTAATCGTGATTAATCGCATTATGCAAAAAAATTCAATAATGCATTCAAAAGTAGTGTATTGTGCATGTTTTCATTTAAAAGTACTGCTATGTGAACAAAAGTGCAATAACATTTGGTTTGAACCAATTAGGTGCTTTTTTACAGCTTTATTCCTTTTACATAGTAGCAATTTCTTGTAAATCTAAATTTATAACATTAATGTAATCAAATTAAAAACAAGCTATTTGCCACTGCCAGGGCATTAACGTTTTTATAGAAAATATTTTATAGTTTGTTATAGAAAAACAAGTTATGTTCAGAGTCCATGAGCCTCGATCATAACCAGGGATTGAAATTAACTTTTTTACTCACCAGCCAATTTGGCTACTACATTTTTAAGTTACCGGCCATTCATAACTTCTACCAGCCCAAAAAAAATGAAATAAACCAACAGCTTGAGGCTGTCTACATGACAAAGCGACTGTTGCAAATAATTTTGTGTCGGTACTAAGGGTGTGCGATATTGACAAAAAATAATATCTCAATATTTTCTGGGATTTTATTGATAAAGATAATTAGACAATATTTTGCTGAGTGTGTTATTGTGCTGATATCTTAAGGATACCGTGGACAGCTGACTCCTAAAGTTTTTGATATTCTTCATATTCTGTGTGGTCAGTTCACAGCAGTGAT
>NW_015539824.1:181763-189066 GCF_001515605.1 Sinocyclocheilus anshuiensis | reverse complement strand
ATAACGCAAAAACAGCCAATATGGTGTCTAAAACGTAAGTCTCTTGATATTAACTTATTGTTTATTGAACTGTTGTAAAAAATAAATATCACATTTGTAACCATGCTGATTTATTTACCCGCATTTGGCGGGTTGGTGGGTGTTAATTTCAAACCCTGATCATAACATTATAACAGGCAATTTCCGTGTAGAGACCTGGACTACCGCGGGACCCAACACAACAGAGTGCGGCACGGGACAACATTTGATGGGCGGGTAGAGACTCGTGTGTGCGGGATGCAGGAGAATAAGAGTGTACTCACACTAAGCAATCTTAACCGTGCCCGAGCACGTTTGGCCCCCAAAGCCCGGTTCATTTGACTAGTGTGATCGCTCCGTTCCGTGCTTGGGTGCGGTTCATTTAGCCGTCCCTGGCTCGGTTGGAAGAGGTGGGCCAGAGCGCGGTTCAGTTATATATAGATAAGTGAGTGTGAGCACTAACCGTGCCGAAGCGCAGAACTTATGATACTTGCAGCATGATTGCATGAACATTTCTGAGTGGCAAAAGCGATAGATCTGTAAAGCAATATATTGTGAGAGGGCCGTGTTACCGCGTCCCAAATGACTCAAAATAATAAACCACAAAGCGAGAGCGCTTCTCTGCTGTTTTCACGTGCTATCGGAAACTTCCTATTTCCCACTTATGAAGTCGTGATTACCAGCACGTTGCATTCTTTTCTGTTAAAAATAACAGTAAACAGTGGTTTGTGAATGTTGATGCTTAGCCTAAATATTATCGGGAGCGCTTCATGTGAGCGCTGGTGCAGTCTTTGGCCCACCCCAAATGCTCTCATTGGTTGAGACGTGTGATGAGACCAATCCCAAGCCAGTACTGATCAACATCCCACCCCTCCTGTAACCCATGGTTTGTCTGGATGTGAATTCAGAGCCAGTGAGCAACAAACTTTCATAATAATAAAAAACTGCCTTAAAGCACGATAAAATAATTGTCGGCATTAATCAATTAATGCGTTAACGCGATGATAACGCATTAACTTGCCCAGCCCTATTTTTTTGTAATCGCAAAAGCTACAGACACATGATATGTTGTAATTCTAAAATATGTAATGTTTTATACGTTTATTATAAAATTAATATACATATTACATACATTAAACATAACATTTCAATAAAAATAAACAACATATATATATATATATATAACAACCGTGCTAAACACAACCTTATATTTTGTTCTTTCCTAATTTACATATATGAACAATTGATATAATTATTCAACTAGATGAAAAATAATAGCTTAATTTAACCCTATTTTATTATGTTTGTTGGACTGTTGCATTTAGAGGAACAAGCTATCCATCACATTAATAGCCTCATTTGATAAACAACCTGCAGGAATAGGATTGATTTATACTCAGTCTATAAACAAATATCACATGGTCACATTGTACACTTGCTTTGAGATACAGTAAATCTAAGAAGTGATTTATTCCAGTCTTGGCTTTACAAATACGTTTGAAAGTAATCCAGGACTTTTTCATCTGTTACACTTCCAAAAATATATTGGTCTATATGAAATGTAAATATCATAGATATTGTAATCTGAGAATGTTTATGTTTGCTTTGTATTTTTGCCCTTGTGTTTCCATGGAAATTAATCAGTTATGCAGTTCAAAATTAAGAGTGAAAGGTTTTTGTCTTTTTTTCCCATTAGTCTCTTTCAAGGGTACAGGTCAGACTTGCTAGAATCTACAAACGGATACATATATTCCCTCGCACACACACACACAACATTGCAGGGTAAATGATCATTCCCATCTGACTACATTGCAACACAGGAACCACATCTGCTGAATCTGTAAACAAGCAGTGCGCTGTTCATCAGACGCAGTGGAAACGAACAGAAAAGGCCTCATATTTCTCAGGCTGATTATATCAGCTGTGTCCTCGGGGCAGATCTGAAACAAATGGATCACACAGCCACAAGGGCTATCGATTCCAATCCCTATAAATATACATCTCCCTCCTAAATATTTCAAAGCTGTTTTGTAATGTAGTGTATGCTTTAAAAGCACATACCTCAAAGTCTTTGACATTCTCATGTGAAGGATGTTTGTATTATGCCATAAAAAGCTCATATTTACAAGCATGATAAAGATAAATGATAATAATAATAATAATTTGCGTTCTGTGTTCCCCTCGGTAAATCGTGTTTCCCCCTCGGGGGGGCCCCCCTCCATCGTCGGGCCCTTAGAATCCCCCCCCCCGGCGAACCTGTTTCAAAACCATGAATAAAATACTGATATCAAGAACTGATACCACCTTTTTCCTAAAATTTCGTGTTTTCTCATTTAATCTGTTCTCCACACTTTCCCTGGTCCATTTCTGCCGTCAGCGATCTAATAAGCTCAATAGCATCGAGTACCTTAGCAATGATAGATGGAAAACGTTTTTTGTAATTTGCTTAGTTAATTTTGCTGACATATCGAAATGGGTGAGAAATGGGCCACTGGCTCTGGAAGTACTGACCCTCTGTGTTTTACTGTCAATTTTACTGTCACTCTGACATTTTATCATTAGTAAAAAGATCTATGTAAATAGACAATCTTTTAAACAGATCAGCATGAATTTCTACTACTCCAACATTTGCTACAAATGCTGGTGACCTTACTCTTCTTTTCAACTGAAAAGTTAAGGGATTTTTCCTTTCCCTTAGACACTGATATGAACTACTTTTTTTTTTTTTTCTTTTGATTAACCATTAATAAGACCATAATGTTAGTTTTTTTGCCAGCCGTTTCTGCCAAAGTTTGGGGTCAGGTAAAGTAATCCTGGGAAGGAAAAAAAGAATCATAGTTTCCACAAAAATATTAATCAGCACAACTTCTTTCGACATTGATAATAATAATAACAGTGTCATGTGACACTGAAGACTTTAAAATATATTTAAAAAAATTTAAATATATTAAAATAGAAAAGTTACTTTTAGTTGTAAGGATGTTTCAAAATGTCGTGTTTAAGTTTTCTCGAGTTTTTTTTTTTTTATCAAATGTATTGGATAAACATGCTGAATTGAAATCAAATTTACATTTTAAAAATGTATAATTTACAGTACTAATTATTAAGACATCATCTAGAAAATGTTTACTTTGTAAAAATACTGTAAATGTATTTATTTATTTTTCTGTCTGTCTGTCTGTGTTTATTTATTTATTCAGTTATGTTTTTTGTTTGTTTTTTTTACGATTTTAGAATATTGTTCAATTTAGAGCTGCTACACCTTACAATATTTGCTGTTATTTTGAACTTTCTATGCATCAAAATGTTTTCAACAACAACAAAAAAATATCAGCTGTTAGTAAACCATGTTCAACATTGATAATAATGATAAATGATTATTGAGCAGCAAATTATTAATTAAAGGAATGATTTCAATAGGATATTGTGACACTGAAGACTGGAGTACTGATTCTGAAAATTCCGCTTTGCCATCACATAAATAAATTACATTTTAAAATAAGTTTACAATAGTAAACTGTCATTTTAAATTGTGAAAGAAAGAAAGAAAGAAAGAAAGAAAGAAAGAAAGAACATCTTAATAGTAATGCTTTTACTGTATTTTTGATCAAACAAATGCAGCCTTGGTGAGCATAAGAGACTTCTTTCAAAAGCATCCAAAACCTTTGAACTTTCCTAATCTTTATAACTTTATCACTTTATCATTTATAACTTAATCATTGTGACAACTTCATTAAATTCATTTATTTTCCAAATTACATACATACCCTGTGATTGACTTCATCCATTCCTCCTTTATTTTCAGATCTCAAGCATGTAAATTGTATAAGAGTGTGTGTTTGCGTGTGTTCTAACCTGCCCTGAATCTGTCTCCAGTTTGTCAGACTGTCAGTCTGCCACCCCCATCCCCCACGCGGCACATGGCACTAAACTGTCCTTGTATTGAGCAGCACTTGACAGAATGTCTCCATTAACAACTTGCCTAATGCACAACGACCCTGATCTTAACTCTGGGCGACAGTAAAGTGCAACTGACAAACACACGCATACATGTTCATGAATAAGTATGCCTATACTGCAGTCACGTATTGAGAATAGACTGGCCCTGAAAAACAAAACAGCTACATTTTCTCATCTACTTAGTGTAGTTATTAAAGTTATGGAATGTAATAAATCTAGTGGATAATTAAACTGTCCCTTTCTTTTCATGCCACAGGCAGATAATTGTATAGCCTTTTCACAAGACAACTGTAACCCTTGAACTCACTTAAATGTTTTTCTAAGAATATAGATTCAGACTGATTCATATATGGATGATGATACAAGCAGACGTTTCTTTGTCTTCGCTGAAAAAAACCTTTAAAATAGCCTTGTGGTCTTGAAGCAAAATTTAATTGTCAGAAATTGAAGAGCAGTTATAGCTGAGAAGTTCAGCAACCTTGCTCTCATATCGGTTCCACTGTCTTGCCTCTCTGCCCAAACTGACAGGGGTGGGAATGGAGGCATAAAGACACAGAATGAAAATATTTTTTGAAAGAATAAGAGAAAAAAGAAGTCGATGTAGTTATGATGTTCTGCTGCAAAGTTTTATTGGACATGATATAACTGAAGGTCATTGGAAATTGTTTGCACATGAAAACAGTACGTTTGATGCTCATATTCAACATATTAGATGCCTCTATATTGTCATAGGACCCGTTTAAAAATGACTACAGTAATTGATTCCCAAGTTAGACTTGTAAGAACGTTCCAGGTTCAATACAAGTTAAGCTCTAATGATCTGTGGCATAATGTCGATTACCACAGAAAGTAATTTCGACTTGTCCTTCGTTTTATAAAAGTAGCAAAAGACTATGGCTCTGTCCCAAATAGACTTGTGGGCCACATACTACTTGGGGTTTACTTTTGAATATATACTTACTTTGCAACATTAAAAAAGTAAGTTCTACTCAACCTCAGTTGAGCCTTCCTGTTACACTCAAAACTATATATATATATATCTGAGGTCATAAGAATACACATCCAACCATATCTTTAGCTGCAGGCATCTTAGTTTATCGCTGAGCTTTTGCATATATATATATATATATATATATATATATATATATATATGTGTGAAGAGTTCATTTGGAAAATCCGATAACTCTTTTCCAGATTTTCCGATTTTTTCCAGAAATCACGTTTTTTTATTGCGCATTACAAGTATTATCAATCAAACTGCAGTTGGGTTGTTTAGATTAAGTAATAATAACTTAAACAAATACAGGTAATTTACAAAATTAAAGTTCAGTGAAAGTATGTTTTTTTTTTTACATATTAAAAGTTTGTTTTATAGCAAAAGCAGATAACTCCAACAGTCGTGTTTTGGCAAAAGCAGATAACTCCACATTTCATGTTTTAGAGTTTAAAAAACACTCTTTTAATCTTTGTAATCTCCTCAGATGACAATGTAGATGCCTGACAAACGTTGTTGTTGTTGTGATTATAAACTGTATGGATGTGATTACACGCAATATACGGAGCTTTTCCCTCACCATTGTAACGCGCTGCTTTTGCAAGGTTCCGTGAAAACGTTTCAGCTTTTATTTTCCTTTTTCGCCCTGAAGACATCACAGGTTCATTAAGTTTGTCGAAATTATCATTTCTTGATCACTTTTAGTCAGCTTTGACAAAACTCCTCTCAGCTAGCACGTCTTTTCAAAGTGAAAGTAGCCTTGTCACCTGACCTGAATACAGCGCGCTGATTTGCTAAAATGGACTTATCGGCTTCTGTTCAAAACAACAAATCCGCTTGTCGGCTTCTGCAGTAAAACGTGAAGTCGCGATGCCTTGAAAGTGGACAAAACCTGCTTTTTTGACAAAACGTGTTTAGGGTTCTGATCGCGCTATATGTGGAGAATAATGCACGGCAATCAGCTCTTTTTTTTGTTTTTAAAGTGGCGTTTATCAGTTTTTGCAAATGAACTCTTCATACATATATATATATATATATATATATATATATATATACATACTTACACAATATAGCTTCTTGGCTGTGTGACGCAGGCCCAGGACCCTCCCACGATTGTTGATTGACACTGGAGTTTTATTTCAAATAACTGCTATGATGGCTTTTGTTCTACCCATTTAAATGATAGAAGTACTTGCATTGTCCAGTCTATAAAGACTGTGTCTGTTCCCCAAATAGTGAGGCCAAAATATAAATTTAATGCAAGATCTAGTAAAAATCTGATCGTGACTAAACCGGAAAACTGCTAAATAAATGAACAAAAACAATTTTTAAAGCTTGGTCTCCTAAACATTAGATCACTCACACCCAAAGCAGTTACTGTAAATGAAATGATCACAGAAAATAGTACTGTAAACTAATAAATACTGGCTCAAACCAAATGACTACGTATATTGGTCGAAATGAGGCTACTCCATCAAGCTACTATTATAAGCATGAGCCCCGTCAGACTGGTCGTGGTGGCGGTGCTGCAGCAATATATAGTGATATTCTCAATGTTACTCAGAAAACAGGATACAGGTTTTACTCATTCAAAATACTTCTACTTAATGTTACACTGTCCGATAGGCAAAATCAATATATTGTATCTCTTCCTCTGGCTACTGTGTAAAGACCACCAGGGCCATATACAGATTTCCTAAAAGAATTTGCAGATTTTCTTTCAGACCTGTTGGTTAATGTTGATAAATCGCTAAACGTCGGAGGCTTTAACATTCACATCGATAATACAAATCATACATTAGGATCATACAAATCATACATCATAGACTTGCGTTTACAGACTTATTAAACTCTTTTGGAGTCAAGCGAAACGTCACCGGGCCCACTCATCGTTTTAATCATATGCTAGATTTAATTATATCGCATGGAATTGATCTTACTGATATAGATATTGCACCTCAATGTGATGATGTTACTGACCACTACCTTTTATCGTGCATGCTGCGTATTTCTATATATTCTATACACACATATATATATATATATATATATATATTAACTATATATATGCTATACTATAACAAATATATGATCTACATCGTCTTGTAATACAGTTCCATTCGTCACACCCAAAGTAAACTGCAGTGCTTTACAACTATAGGACAAGAAGAGCTAAATACACTTATCACTGCATCAAAGCCAACAACATGTTTATTAGATCCTGTACCCACTATATTACTGAAAGAGTTGTTACCTGTAGCAGAAGAACCACTTCTCAATATTATTAACTCATCGTTATCTCTAGGTCACATCCCAAAACCATTCAAGCCC
>NW_015539824.1:172938-181645 GCF_001515605.1 Sinocyclocheilus anshuiensis | reverse complement strand
TATTAAGAAACCACAACTAGATCCTAGTGAACTGGCAAATTACAGACCCATTTCAAATCTTCCGTTTATGTCTAAAATTTTAGAAAAAGATTTTTAGAAAAAGTCAATTGTGCTCCTTCCTGCAAAAAAAAAAAAAAAAAAAGATATCTATTAAGAATTTCAGTCTGGTTTCAGGTCCCATCATAGCACAAAAACTGCACTTGTTAAAATTACAAATTACTTGCTTCTTGAGTCAGACGAAGGCTGCATCTCATTTCTAGTTTTACTGGATCTTAGTGCTGCATTTGACACTATAGATCATGACATATTCATAGATCGAATGCAAAACTATATGGGTATTCAAGGGCAGGCTTTAAGATGGTTTAGATCCTACCTGTCCGATCGTTATCACTTTGTCTATTTAAAATGGGGAATCATCTGAATTATCGGCAGTAAAGTATGGAGTGCCACAAGGATCTGTCCTAGGCCCTCTGCTATTTTCAATATACATGTTGCCCCTTGGTAGTATTATTAGAAAATATGGGATTAGTTTCCATTGTTATGCTGATGATACTCAACTATATATTTCTACAAAACCAGATGAAACTTCTAAATTATCTAAGCTAACAGAGTGTGTTAAAAATGTAAACGATTGGATGACCAATAATTGTATCCTATTAAATTCAGATAAGACAGAGATATTACTTATTGGACCAAAAAACAATACACAGAATCTCTTGGATTAAATTTGCATCTAGACGGATGTACTGTTTCTTCCTCTACAGTCAAAAATTTGGGTGTTATATTAGACAGCAACTTGTCTTTTGAAAATCATATTTCTCATGTTACAAAAACAGCATTTCTTCATCTTAGAAACATTGGAGGTAGAGCTTTTTTGCATTTGGCTCCCAAACTCTGGAATAACCTTCCTGATAACGTTTGGGGTTCAGACACACTCTCTCTGTTTAAATCTAGATTAAAGACACATCTTTTTAGCCAAGCATTCACATAATGTATCTCTTAACTTTCTACTTCAGCTATATCTGATCAAATGCACATTTTCATTCTTTTACTTGTATGACGGTCTTGCCTGGGCGGCCTCTTTACCGTGTGGAGCTGCACAATGGAGATACACGTGGAAATAAGGATTTTGCTGCACAGAGAATAAATCAGTTCCACAGCATGTCTTGTTAGCTCTGCTGTTTATTTAAAACAGTTTTCTTCTTTTTTTCCTCTTAATCAAATGATATCTTTTAGTTTTGTGATCGTATAGTGGAATGAGTTTTCAATATTAACAGTTACGCTAAACATTTTCAATTAATTAATCACAAATCAATTTAATAATTAAATATGTTTTCAGTGAAATACAGAACAATTCAATTAAATTCAGGTTTTAAGGAAGAACATCCCCACCTAGTGGTGAACATGCGCAACTCTACACAAATTAAAGAATTAATCCATTAAACACATTAAAACATTTCCTGTAACATACCTGCACAATGGAGATACAACACGTGGAAATAAGGATTTTGCTGCACAGAGAATAAATCAGTTCTACATAAAACACAAGATAACACACAAATTAATTATGATTGTGACAAAGTCAAAATAACTCAACATAAAACAACACATTCAACGCCAAATGCATATTAACAGTTCCCCACCAAGTTTACACAGGGATAAGTCCACAATAAAACGGTTATTTGTGTGTTTCGATCACTTTTTAACTGATATTTCTCAGACAGCTTAAAATGTGCAACTCGTTAAATGTCTCGTTAGCTCTGCTGTGGGTGGTCCTTATTCCACAGGTCAAATGCCATCACGCACCCCACAGATGGCGCTGTCCCCATTTATGCATTAATTAAACCTTTTTACACTCCGTTACACTTGGGCTGAACAAATCATCTTTGCTTGGTTGGAACAGCAGCTACGCTAATTTTGTCTCTATTTACTTCTCTGTTTCTGCCACAGGACTTGCATCCCGAAGCAACTAGAAATTACACAAGCTTCAGTCTGGATCCAACCCTTACACAGATCTGAGATGACTGAACACCTGAGCAGAGATGATGCCAACCCCCAGAAGACCTCAGATGATGCTAACCCTGGAACAACATATAAAACTACCAAATTTTGCTTAATCGCAATGTTTAATTGCAATCGCAAAGTTTAATTGCAACATATAATCATTGCAGTTAATAGTGTTCACCGTGAGTTTGATTACGTGTAATTTGTAACTAACTGCATGATTCTTACTTTACATTTCAGCCATAGTCACCACTAATAACCTACTCCTAAATATAATGTAGAAACTTAAAATGTTCTGTAAAGCTGCTTTGCAACGATTGGTATCGTGAAAAGCGCTATACAAATAAACTTGAATCGAACTGAATTGAATTGAATTGAATCACAGACCCGCCCTGAGTGAGCTGTCATCAGTCCGCCATTGTTTCGATGCTGGAGCTGTTGTAGACAAGAATGGCTCCTAAACGATTGATGTGTTTTGTTGTTAGATGTAATAATGAACATATCTTTGCAAATCGCCTTTCCTGATAATGTGCTAGTTAGCAAGTTTCACAATGAATTCGACTAAAGTTTACAGTCTCTCAGAGAGCGGCTCGGAAGGGAAGGGCGGCGTGAGCAAAGCTCATTTGCATTTAAAGGAGCATGCAACAAAACGGCTTGCTGTAAACAAAGCTGTTTTTGACTGGGTAAAAAGGGTTTTACACTACCATTGAGAAATTTTAACCAAAGTATGTTATAGACTTTTCATTAAGACCCTAAAGAATCATATCAAACTGTGGAAAATGGGCATCCTTGACCCCTTTAAACACCTAGATGTGATTATTCGTCCCTTTCTATGGAATTATAAGGGTCACAGAATCAAAAAAAGTTCATCTTTGTAAACCCAAACATGAGGGGGTTGGCTCTTTTGGATTTTCGCCTTTACTACCGAGTGACTCATTTACAAGTTTTTGTACTATACTTGAAACTGTCGGCTATTGCCCCAGATTGGCTTCAGATAGAACGGGATTTCTGCCTTATGATCTTGGAGCAATGCTTCTTTCCCCAGTTATTTTAGACCAAACAGCACTTAATATTGTTGTCATAAAGAGTCGTGTTTGGAGACAGATGAGAGAATACCTTAAGATAAAATCACTCTCCTTCTTAATCCCAAATGCAAATAACCCATCATTCCCCCTTAAAGGTTGGACACAACCTTTAATCAATGGAAGGAATTGGGTATATGCACAGTCAAGGACCTTTATCTTGATGAGGCTTTAAGCTTCCTTTACGCAGCTTCAACAGAAATACAAACTTTTTTCAGATTTTTACAAATAAGGAATTACCTGCGTGCACATAATGTTTCTCTAGATGAGGTCCTGCCCTCAGTCATTGATGACTGTATCATACCGTTCAGGGGAAACAAAAGTCTTTAATAATAATTTAAGGTTACATGTAGCTATTTCCCCCTCTACAAACTTGACCAGAGAGGAATGGGAGCAGGAGATTGGAATTGGAATCTCTGAGGAGATTTGGCAGAGTGGTTTGGAGGATACTGATAAACAATCGGTCAATACTAGATTATTTTATTGAATGTTATTACATTCAATTTAAGGTCTTAAACAGATTACACTTTTCAAAAAAATAAATTACATAGGATTTTTCCCAATGTCTCTCATTTTTGTGATAAGTGCAAATCAAAGTATGCTGATAGTCCATAGTATTATTTTATGTCATAAAATACAGGGATTCTGGTGTGAGGTTTTTAAAGTGTTTTCAGGTGTCCTTAATGTAAACGTGGAACCAGACCCAGTGCTCATTATATAGGACTTATTATATATATTCATCGAACAGTTTTCAACAGAAATTCCTTACGTATTGTCAAGAAGCTGTTATTACTGTTCTGGAAAAAGGTTAACCCTCCTGCTGCCAAACTATGGCTTGAGGAATTGATATCTACTCTATACCTGGAATGAACTAGATATGTTGATAACACTTTCTATGAAGCCCATATTTATAATAGATTATAAGGGTATTTTTCAGGCATTATAATGAGTATATAATGCATTATAAATATAAAAATAAAAACCTTATATGTTATATCATCATAACAACAATTATAATACTTACGTATTTGTGGTTATAACTTTTAAGAGTATGATTATTTATAACACACAATGAACATCATACTTCATTCCTAATGGACTATATCATATCTTGACATTGTTTATTTAAAGCTGCAGTCCGTAACTTTTTTTGGTTAAAAATGATCCGAAATCAATATTTGAGCAAGTACATGACCAGCCAGTGTTCAAAACTATCACCTTACTTTAGCCCGATTCACAACGGTTAGTTTATGACAATGTTTTCTAATTTGAGTGGTACGGGTAGGTTTTCGCGGGAAATTCGAGCATGTTACTGCGTCATTACGTCACTTCTGTAAACATAAAGAAGTTGTCCCGGCTACTAGGCTATGGCATGTGAGGATCCTGCAGGTGGCCGATCGATTATAGCCTTTTCTCACAGCAGCCAGAATAATTAAATGTATAATTTTGATGGCGGATTGTAATCCAGAAAGGATTATGTGTTTATGAAACACATGTGAATGAAATTAAATTATATTCCTCTTATAAATGTGCTTCTGATTACAGATAGCCTGGGATTACAAAGATTTTTTTTTAAAGAAACCCAGTTCGATTAAATTATATTCCAGTTTTAAATGTGCTTCTGTTTACAGATAGCCTGGGATTACACAAGATTTGTATTTTTAAGACAACCAGTTCGAAGGGAGCATCATTTGCTTTTTGGGTTAAAATAATTTCTTAATATGAAATTCGAAGAGTATGACAATTAGATTTGACTGTGCAGAAATTGAAATCTACAAGCTAATACACACTACTCATAGTCACCAATGCTGATGTTAACATTAATCATTTGAGAATAAAGTATAACAATAACAATTTGAACGGTTTGATGTGATATGAGCCAACCGATCTTTAGATTTAATCACCATTGGTAGCGAGATTTATAGTAATGCTTTTTTCCTCAGTTGGTCAGAACAAACGTGGCAAACTTGTTACTTACTTGTTCAGATGGCAATATACGGTGAAAATTCTTATTTGGGTCATATTCCAAGACATAAGCTAGAATCTGTGATTGCGAAGTACAGTAAATATCCACACCGGTGCAGTGACTGACTGCCACACATACTCTTCAGAACATTAGATTCATCCGCACTGGAGCCGCGCCCACGCACAACCCACGCAAGCTAGATAATTCCACACACAGCTGCAATTCCAGGTTTTCAAACAGATATGGCGACAAAGAGGCAAAACTTACGGACTGCAGCTTTAAGATCTGCATAGTATCTTACCGAGTGGTTAGGTGTTGAGTGTTTTTTGAGTGTTTATGCTGTGAGGCTAGTGTTAATTTTGATGTGAGCTAGTTAATACTTTCAACTGAAAAAAAAAAAAATGCTATGTTTTATTCAGTCAGGCCTGGAAGCATTCGGACACTGACTGAGTTTTTGTGCTTTTGCCTTTATACAACACTACAATGGATTTGAAATAAAACAATCAAGATGTGATTGAAGTGCAGACTTTTTGCTTTATTTTAAAAGGTTATTTTGGAGTTATAGCCATCTTAAGCAAACTGCCTCCATTTTCAGGGGCTCAATAGTATTTGGACAAAGTGACAATTGTGAATGAATGCACAACTTTAATATTTGGATGAAAATCATTTGCAGTCAATTACTGCCTGCAGTCTGTAGCCTATGGACATCACCAAATTTTGAGTTTCCTCCATGGAGATGCTTTGCCAGGTCTTCACTGCAGCCACCTTGAGTTGCTGCTTGTTTGTGGGTCTTTCTACTTTCAGTCTTGTCTTCTGTAACTGGAAAGCATGCTCTACTGAGACCAGGAGACTGACTTGGCCACTGAAGAATATTCCATTTCTTTGCCTTCAAAAAGTCATGAGTTGCTTTCGCAGTATGTTTAGGGTCATTATCCATCTGCATTGTGAAGCTGCGTCCTATCAGTTTTGTAGCATTTGGCTGAATGGGAGTGGAGAGTATAGCCTTAAAGACCTCAACATTCATCCTGGTACTTCTGTCAGCAGTTACATCAATAAACACCAGTGAGCCTGTTCCATTGGCAGCCATACATGCCCTACAGCCATACACTGCCGCCACCATGTTTGACACGATGTTATGTGCTTTCCTTTCTTCTGCCATACTTTTCTCTACCCATCAGTTTGGTACAAGTTAATCTTGGTTTCATCAGTCCATAGAATCTTATTCCAGAACATGGGAGGCTTTTTTGGATGCTTTCTGGCAAAGTCTAATCTTGCTTCCCTGTTCTTGAATGTTACCAGTGGTTTGCACCTTGTGGTAAATACTTTCATGAAAGTTTCTCTTTATTGTAGATTTTGACAATGATGTGCCTACCTCCTCCAGAGTATTCTTGATTTCTGTTGATGTTATAAAAGGGTTTTTCTTCACCAAGGAAAGGATTCTGCAATCACCCACTTTAGTTGTCTTCCAGGCCTTTTGATGTTGTTGAGCTCACCAGTGCTTTCTTTCTTCTTAAGAAAGTAACCAACCATTGATCTGGCCATAGGGTTTTTGCTATCTCTCTTATAGATTTATGTTGTTTTTCAGCTTAATGATGACCTCCTTCATGTTCATCGAGATCTCCTTGGACTCCATATTGGTAGCAACAGTCAAACCGCTTCAAAATGTCAATATGATACCTCATATCAACTCCAGACCTTTTATCTGCTTAATTTGTCTTGAAGTAATGAGGGAATGGACAGCACCTGGTCAATTAACTTATTCTTAATCAACTGTCCAAATACTAATGAGCCCCTGAAAATGGAGGTACTTTGCTTAAAATGGCTGTAACTCCTAAATGGTAAATGTCATATTTTTGTGGAACCTCTTAAAATAAAGCTAAAATCTGCACTTCAATCACATCTTGGTTGTTTTATTTCAACAGTCAAACAATATGTTTAGTGCATAAGTATGCGGATTGGGATGCACCTAATGTGCTACTTGCCGCTTCCATTGTAATTCTATTTGTGAAATGTACTATCAATTTCTGAATGAAAATGGTTTCCCTACCAACTTTTTTCAGTTAACTTTTTGCCTGCTGTTTTATGAATACTACAAATTCAGACATTACTTAAATGTTCATTTTAAATGTTAAGTTTATTTCTGTCATGACAACTCTCAAGAGGGTTTAGCATGGTAATGTATATGACAATGTTAATGTGTTCGGTCTTGTTGGAATAGATCTGCTACACTGCTGCTGCTGCTGCTGCGGCAGAGCAGGTACAGGAACTGCTGCTGTGAGCATTAACCCTTAAATGCATGAATGTATCCAATCATTATTACATATTCGGGTCTTTAGCGACCTGGACCTATATATCCAGCACGGATGGACCTCTAACTGCTGCAATAGCAAAAAAATAATCTTGATATTTTAAGAACAATTACAGAAGAACAAAATAAAGCATATTTCGTTTCCTTTCGAAACTTAAAAGGGCTCAATTTGAGCCCAATCTGTCATCGCCAGAGCACACTTCCACAGTACATTCAGTATCTGCCTCACATTCGCGATCTCAACTATATTCTCAAAACTATCGTTTTTAATGACTTCATATTCAATATTTTGATCACTAGCAGCTTATTCACCACATCAAGCATCAAATGGCAGTGACATTTATATTTCATTGCATATAGTAATTGCTCTGCAGTAAAGCCATTCAAACCAGTTAAATTTTTGCTGATGATATTCGTTTGTTTCATGCCTGTGGTAATTATGAGTCAAACATCACATCATCATTGTGTATCAAACATTGCCACCTTGAGGAAAAAAGATGCATTGCACAAATGTAGTCATCAAATATGTAAATATAGTTGCGCAGGAAAAAATTCTTACACATTGACATGCCTCGGGTCTGTAGCGACCCTATACACTTTTTATAAAAAATTTATCAGAAAATAGGCATTCTTTTATATTTTACTTTTTTTTTCTTATTATATTGTTTATAATTAATAGATTGAGGAATACTAAGAAAGGTGATGTCTAGAGAGGAGACATACCCAGGAGAGGGTAGAGAATGATGTCCCGGGTCGCTAAAGACCCGAGGTATGCATTTAAGGGTTAAAGGGATAGTTCACCCAAAAAGGAAAATGTTATGTTTATCTGCTTACCCCCAGGGCATCCAAAATGTAGGGGACTTTGTTTCTTCAGTAGAACACAAACGAAGATTTTCAACACAAACCGTTGCAGTCTGTCAGTCATATAATGGAAGTGAATGGGAATCACGGCTTTGAGTCAAAAAAACATACACAAACAAAACCAAATTAAACCCTGTGGCTCGTGATGATACATTGATGTGTAAAGACACGAAACGATCGGCCTGTGCAAGAAACTGAACAGTATTTATATCATTGTTTACCTCTTATACACCGCAATGTCCAACATCCGGCACGTGACGCGTGTATGTGCTCTGGCATAGACATAGATATACAGTGGGTACGGAAAGTATTCAGACCCCCTTAAATTTTTCACTCTTTGTTATATTGAAGCCATTTGCTAAAATCATTTAAGTTAATTTTTTTTCCTCATTAATGTACACACAGCACCCCATATTGACAGAAAAACACAGAATCGTTGACATTTTTGCAGATTTATTAAAAAAGAAAAACTGAAATATCACATGG
>NW_015539824.1:149025-172926 GCF_001515605.1 Sinocyclocheilus anshuiensis | reverse complement strand
TTTTTCTGTCAATATGGGGTGCTGTGTGTACATTAATGAGGAAAAAAAATTAACTTAAATGATTTTAGCAAATGGCTGCAATATAACAAAGAGTGAAAAATTTAAGGGGGTCTGAATACTTTCCGTACCCACTGTATCTGATGCATTCGGAAATTCTGCTGGTTTTTGCCAAGTGATGCTTTATTAAACAATACCTTGATGCTCTCTATAGAAATGTTGCCTCCACAGAGGTTAATTCAGGATAAATCCACTTTTGGATGGGATCCTTTTGGCAGAATACCGTATAACCACACATTAGAGTAGTTTAAAGCAGTTGGAAGTGGATTTTAACTCAGGACAATTTGAGCGATGGTTTCTGTTCTTGAATCAATATAAATAAGTACCCAAAAAATAGTCCTGTTGTGATTTCAGTTATGTGCATTTTCCAGAAGTTTGTGTGGTCTACAGTGGAGCAGCTGTGGGAACACCTGGCCTGGTACTATATCACCATTTGCAATGCCATAGAGTCTCTCACAAAGCAGATGACAGATTCAAGATGATAGTTATTATAGCTTTCAACGATTCGGTGACAGCTACCTTTCGTATGATTACCAGCTTCTTGTGCAGTATCCCACTTATCCCCCACTGTCCATGATTCTGTTCTGCCTACGTCGTCTGAATCAATCTCAAATGTGAAGAACGACACCGCAAGGCCGACTTTTACACAGGAAATGTAATCTTACACATTTCACTTTTGTTAAGCGCAAAGGATATACTGAAAGAGATGTTGCTGCTGAGTTTTGAGCATTAAAATGTGCAGATTATGGTACAGTGAGACTGTTGAACACGATGTCCAAATAATGAGGTTACATTAAAATAATAAAATTAATAAAAATATATATATAATAATAATATAACAAAAATAATAACAAAAATAATAATAATAATAATATATAATAATAATATAATATATAATATAATATTAAATTACAGATGTATTTGTTAATTATTATTAAATAAAAAAAATAAATAATGTTAATTATTATTATATAAAGAGACAACAATGTATCATAAATATTGATACAAAATCTAAGTGAAACGGAACATTTCTTTGTTCATTTCACATGAACTAAAAAATATTTAAAAATCTGTTTTATTATTTGAAATAAATCTGAAATAAAATAGAAATAGAAATATTTAATGCAACACTTAGAAATGTTGCCTTGGCAAAATAATTGAAATAAAATAAGTTTAGGTAGAAACACTAAATTTTCTCAAATTAAAACTGAAATAATAATGATAATAATAATAAACTTTATTTTGTATAGCAACTTCATCTCTGTCACGATTGCTACAGAGAGGAGCAAGGAACGCGGAGACGAGGGATAATCATAAACAACAGTCTTTAATAATCCAAACGCAGGAAAACACAGGGCAGGCTGGAGACACATCAAGACGTTTAACACCGGACAAAGGAACATAGGGCATATTAAACAATACCATGGATGCTGTATAGAAATGTTGCCTCCAGAGAGGTTAATTCAGGATAAAACCACTTTTAGAGGGGATCCTTTTGGCAGAATACCATATAACCGTATATTAGAGTCATTTAAAGCAGCTGGAAGTGGATTTTAACTCAGGACGATTTGAGTGAAGGTCGTTGCTGTTCTTGAATCAATATGAGTAAGTACCCCAAAAGAGTCCTGTTGTGATTTCAGTTATGTGCACTTTTGAGAAGTTTGTGCGGTCTCCAATGGAGCACCTGGCCTGATACTACATCACAATTTGCAATGGCACAGATGAGTCTCTCACAAAGCAGATGACAGATTCAAGATGATAGTTATTATAGCTTTCAACGATTCGGTGACAGCTACCTTTCGTATGATTACCAGCTTCTTGTGCAGTATCCCACTTATCCCCCACTGTCCATGATTCTGTTCTGCCTACGTCGTCTGAATCAATCTCAAATGTGAAGAACGACACCGCAAGGCCGACTTTTACACAGGAAATGTAATCTTACACATTTCACTTTTGTTAAGCGCAAAGGATATACTGAAAGAGATGTTGCTGCTGAGTTTTGAGCATTAAAATGTGCAGATTATGGTACAGTGAGACTGTTGAACACGATGTCCAAATAATGAGGTTACATTAAAATAATAAAATTAATAAAAATATATATATAATAATAATATAACAAAAATAATAACAAAAATAATAATAATAATAATATATAATAATAATATAATATATAATATAATATTAAATTACAGATGTATTTGTTAATTATTATTAAATAAAAAAAATAAATAATGTTAATTATTATTATATAAAGAGACAACAATGTATCATAAATATTGATACAAAATCTAAGTGAAACGGAACATTTCTTTGTTCATTTCACATGAACTAAAAAATATTTAAAAATCTGTTTTATTATTTGAAATAAATCTGAAATAAAATAGAAATAGAAATATTTAATGCAACACTTAGAAATGTTGCCTTGGCAAAATAATTGAAATAAAATAAGTTTAGGTAGAAACACTAAATTTTCTCAAATTAAAACTGAAATAATAATGATAATAATAATAAACTTTATTTTGTATAGCAACTTCATCTCTGTCACGATTGCTACAGAGAGGAGCAAGGAACGCGGAGACGAGGGATAATCATATACAACAGTCCAATAATCCAAACACAGGGCAGGCTGGAGACACACGAAGCACATCAAGACTGAACTAGGTAATTAACGAGACACATCTGAACCAAATGAGACAATCACACATGGGAGAAACTGGGTCACGGGGAGCACGTGGGGAGAAAAACAGACACAGACAGTCCATGAGCGTGACATATCGCCCCCCTCCTGGAAGGCGCATCCTTGCGCCGTAGAAATAACACAGGGAGGGACGGGTGGGAACTTGGGAGAAGGCTCGGGAGGAGGATGGGCACCCGGGAGGGGGCCGGCAGACAGAGTCCATGGTGGAGCCGACAGGGGGAGGAGCCAGGGAAGACACAGGAGGAGCCAGGGCGGACCAGATGGAGTCAGTAGAGGCTTGGAACAGGCGGAGCCAGGTGGGACCCAGGACACAGCCATGAAGGCGACCCACGGTGGAGCTGACAGAGGGAGGAACCATGGTAGAGGAAGGGCTGACGACTCCAGGGGGCCGACCGACGGCGGCGGAGCAGGTGGTGGAGGAGCCTGAGGCGGAGACGGAGAGCCGATGAACCAGGACGACGGGGAGGATCCGGAGGGCCAAGACGGAGCAGATGGCTCAGGTGACCGAGGCGGAGGCGGTGATCCAGAAGGCCGCGGTGGAGTTGGAGCGACAGAGGACCGAGAAGGAGCCGAAGGGAAGGAGGAGCCTGACAGAGCTGGAGGGACGGAGGGACGAGGCGCAGCTGAAGGAATGGAGTCCCGAGGCGACGGATGGATGACGACAGGCCAAGGCGGAGCCGGAGGGACGAGGGAGCCTGGCGGAACCAGTGGACTGACAGGCCACGGCGGAGAGGAGGGAGCTAGGAGCCATGGTGGAGCCACTGGGTCAACAGGCCGAGGCGGAGTCTGGGACTCAGAGGCTGGAGGCGGAGGCCAGGGATGCTCCAGCCACGCCAACGATGGAGACTGGCAGACCCGCTGTGCTCGCACCGAACAGATGGTGGGCTGAGGGTGAGCAGAGGGGCTGCCAGACGACAGCGGTGGAGGAGGAAGGACAGGGAGGGTTGGTGGGTATTTCTGAGCCTCTGGGCTCTCAGGGCTGTAATCAGGAGCAAACGCCCTCCCTGGGCCGAACTTGGGAACGGAAGCCCTCTCTATGTTGGACTCAGGGACACGAGCCCTCCTTGGGCTAGACTCGGGATCTGTGGCCCTCCCTGGGCCATACGTGGGAACCGCAGCCCTCTCTGGGCTGGACGTGGAAACAGGAGCCCTTCTTGGGCTGGACATGGAAACAGGAGCCCTCCTTGTGCTAGACTCGGGATCTGTGGCCCTCCCTGGGCCATACGTGGGAACTGCAGCCCTCTCTGGGCTGGACGTGGAAACAGGGGCACTCTCTGGGCTTGACTCGGGATTTGTGGCCCTCCCTGGGCCAGACGCGGGAACTGCAGCCCTCTCTGGGCTGGACGTGGGAACAGGAGCCCTCTCTGGGCTAGACTCAGGAACCGAAGCCCTTTCTGGGCTCTGGTCAGGGGCTGGAGCCATCACTTGACTCTGGTCAGGGGCTAGAGCCATCTCTCGACTCTGGTCAGGGGCTCGAGCCAACAATCTTTTCCTCCTCATTCTCCTCTTTTGGGCTGAGGTTAAGGATATTGCTGCTGTCATCATAGGGCTTGGGAGAGAATCGGCTGGCGGGCCGGAGGTGGGAACGGAACTGACAGAGAGCTCTGACAAAGAAGGAAGGACAGGGGGCAGGTCGGCCTATAAATTCAATTCGGGACCCCCCTCAGCATACCACAGTCCCAGATCCACAATAAGCTCACTCTGTTCGGCGATGGCTCGTCGGTCGCGGCGGGCTCGGGCTTGAGCTCCGCACAGCGGGGTGATGGTGTGCTGGGCTCTGGGTCTGGCTGTGCTCTGGATCGGGGATAGACGCTCTCCAGACACCGGATGATAGCTTCCCTCCAGCTCAGTCCAGTGGTGTCTGGGAGGTCGACAGGCGGTGGTAGTTTGCCCCGATCCAGAACAGTGAGTTCAGCGCAGCATTGTCGAATGCCGAATTAGAACGGCGAGCTGGCTGAACTCAACCACATACTCCACAGGGGGCAGGTCCTTACGGGCTAGGGAGATGAACAAAGCAGCGAGGGGATCCATGGGGAAACAACGGGAAACAAAAGACACTGAACAAATCAGGGGGAAACACTTTAAATACAGGACTAAACTAGGTAATTAATGAGACACATCTGAACCAAATGAGACAATCACACATGGGAGAAACTGGGTCACGGGGAGCACGTGGGGAGAAAAACACACACAGACAGTCCATGGGCGTGACAATCTCAAAGTGCTTTACAAGAAAAAAATACATTAAAATACAAAATACAAAAAGAAAACAAGCTATCAAAACTTAAAATAAAAAAAATACAAAATAAATAAGCAAAATAATCACATAAAAGCTACCCTGAGTTTTAAGAGATGTTTAGCAATAACAATATTTGCAATAAATAAATACATAAATAACAAGGAAAGCACAGAACAAAATTACTAAACTAAAAATAAAATGAAAACTGAAAATAAAAGCTAATTCAAAATATTATTATAAAACGGATAGTTCCGGTCCTTGATTCTGACTGGTTGAGCTGAGTTCGAAGCTGTTGTAAATTACTCTACAAACATACACCTTTGTTTACATCTGTGTGTTGCTCGGCAACCACTTTTTTGCAACTACAACCGTTTCTGAGGAACTACATTGTTTGGCGGAAGATTAATGTTTGTATTAATATCATTACACTTTGTTTGCTCTGTTTTATTTTGTCAAACCTTACAGTGTATATGGAATAACTATTTTATAAAAGCAATAAGCCCTGTGAAGCTGTGGTTTACAGTGAATTTTTAACAGCTAAGGGGCGGCTTTGCGTCGTGCCTAACAACGCCCCTTAGCTGTTATAAATTCACTGTAAACCACGGCTTCTTGGGGCTTATTGCTTTAATAAATAGCATAGTAGTAGGAAATAAATAATAAAATAACACTGACTGGCATACAGTACGAACATCTACCTAGGTCCAATTTACATCTGCACTGGGTTGTTTCCAGTTTTCTGGCCCCTGTGGGCCTCTCATCTGGAGGCCCCTGACAGTCAGAGACCCAGTGGCAGTGGCCCCATTAGCCCAGGCCATAATCCAGTTTGGAGATAATGTAATTGCATGAAAATCTTTTTTCAAGACTACAGTTCTCAAAACTGAGAGCATTGTATGAGTAGTGCTGTGTGTTTTATAGTTGAGAGTTGTAGATTGTCCCCCTGGGAAGGATTAACTGAGATTAACCACTGTTTGAATATAGCTGAGAATCACTGTGATCTAATTTTACTTAAAGTTCATTGTAATTGGTCATTTAACTTGGGTTTAGCATTGTTCTTATATCTAAAAAGACTATTTTATAATTTTTCTGCTAAGCAATAGCTTAAACTAGACACTTAACTGGTGTCACAGCAAGGACAAGCTGGTAAGGCTGATCTGTTTTACCGGTTTTAGAAAGATGTTGGGCTCTTGCCAGCTGGTCCGCCTGAGAAATCAGCTGAATTACCATAAACTAGAGCAATCAAGACCATAAGAATAATAAACTACCCACCTTGATGGTTTAAGCTGTTTTTATTTCTGAAGGGTTAATAGTTTTGGCAGCTAATGGCAACTAATATGAGGGACTATTGTTGAGTGGTGTGGATTTCTTGTGGATTATTGTGATGTTTTTATCAGCTGTTTGGACTCTCATTATGACGGCACCCATTCACTGCAAAGAGTCCATTGGTGAGCAAGTTATGTAATGTAAAAATTCTCCAAATTTATTCTGATGAAGGAACAAACTCATCTACATCTTGGATAGCCTGAGGGTGAGTAAATTTTTAGCAAAATTTTGGGTGAACTGTTAATGCTAACTGTCAGCCAAAGGTTTTATTTATATATATATATATATATATATATATACAGTATATATATACAGTATATATACAGTATATTTTTTTTTTTTAAATCTAATTTGTCCATTCATTAATTCATTCATTATTATGACTAGCAATTGTGGTTAGATTTTATTATAATCATATATGCAAAATGGACACTGAAATATGCAGTTTTGTGGAATTCAGTGCACAGACATTTTTCATAAAGTTATTAATTGGATCTAATGTGATTATGAGTCACAGGATGAATAGAGTATGATTCACTGTATGAAGATGTTGGCATAAAATACACCCAGTGCTTCTTTACTATTGCTACGACATACTTTTACATACAAAACTATTTTTTTTTTCTTTTTTTTTTCATAAGCAGATAAAAAACCCACTTACAGAAAGCTAAGAATGCAATCACTCACATGTAAAAACAAACAAAAGATCTACAGTATTTGTGTTTTTTTTTTATGCAAGAAGCAAAAACCATCCCTCAGAAGTTTAAAATGTATTCTCCACGTGTCATAGAGCCAGATCATCCAGTGTGGTTTGATCTTCCAAAAAAACATTCAAAGCAATCCTGGAGTGCGAAGCGAGGTCATCATAACGCATGAAAGGAAAGACAGAACAGTGTGTTTACAGCATATGTTGTTTCTGCATTCATTGTCTCTTTCCTTTTACTTACCCAAAAAAGATGATTCAGAATTTGGCCTCAAGGATGCCTTTTTATCAAAAGTACTTTGATAAAGATTTTGAAAAGAATGTGTTTTCTGTGAAGCGCAGTGTGGGAGTGCAGCCATGATGTGGTTGGGGGTACAGTGTCATCTGCCTTTTGGGCTCTCACTGTATGCCTTTATGCGTTGTTCAGTCTCAGCCATGTACAAACATATTTGTATACATTATGTAATATTGCAGAGAGATTCTTTTTCCCTTCAAGGCACGACTGAATCTAGAGCATAACAGCCCCTAAAACAGCATTATCAGGTGCAATAAATGGTTTTGGCTGGGAGTGCGTGGGTTGTGCGCTGTTAAACTATAAACATCTGGGATGTTCTAAACCTAGACAAAAGAAATGAGCAAAATACAACAGAAATAAAGACGCTGGCTGCAGTCTCATCCCCAATGACTCTTAAACTAAACCCGTTAGGGTGAAAGTACACATTAAGTTTTTAGTGATGGCTCGAATAGGACCAATTAAAAGCATTTAAATGCTCGAATCCATTTATAGTGCTTGCTGATGCAGACTGCTAGCTTCTGCAGGGGTGTGTGTCTTTGAAATAGTAGTTCACCCAAACATGAAAATTTAGTTGAAATGTACTCATCCTCAGCTCATCCAATATGTAGATGAATTTATTTTGTCATCAGAATAGATTTGGAGAAATTTAGCATCACTTGCTCACCAATGGATCCTCTGCAGTGAATGGGTGCCGTCAGAATTAGAGCCCAAACAGCTGATAAAAAACATCACAATAATCCACAAGTAATCCACACCACTCCAGTCCATCAATTAACGTCTTGTGATTCAAAAAGCTGCATGTTTTTTAATAAACAAATCCATCAATAAGGTGTTATAACTAAACCATTGCTTCTAGACAAAATACAAGTTAATACAAATATTTTTTTTTTCTTCTTTACGTTAATTGATGGACTGTGGATTATTCGTGTGGATTACTTGTGGATTGTGATATTTTTATCAGCTGTTTGGACTCTCATTCTGACGGCACCCATTCACTGCAAAGAGTCCATTGGTGAGCAAGTTATGTAATGTAAAATTACATTATTGCAGAGTGATGTAATGCTACATTTCTATAAATATATTCCACTGAAGAAACAATCTCATCTATTGTACATCTTGGATGGCCTGAGGGTGAGTGCATTTTTAGAACATTTTAATTTTTCTGTAAACTATTCTTTAAAATAAATAGTTCAGTGAATAACATTGTTGATGAGAAAGTACAAAAGTAAACCAAATATTAAAACATTTAATGCATACATGTACACATTTATCAACATTTAACATAAAAAACAAGTGAAATCTGTCCTTGCTGGGAAAACCTGATCTCCTGAAACAACAATAGAATTTTACTATTGTAATAATGTGATTCATCATCAGTGTTATAGTGTGTTGTTGTATTTGGATTATTTGAAATAGTCGTACTCTTTCTAGATTATTTCTGGGTGTGATTTTTTCTCTAGACTTGTTTGTCATTTTTGTTATATTTTCATGAAATAAATTTATTAATTAAAATAATAGATTTTGCTATTGATGTCAAAATTATGTTAATAACATCCCTTTATCCTGCAGTAATTCTGTGACAAGACTACTGCTACTGTCAAAAAGGATAACAATAAAAAAAAAATCATAAAAATAGTCCATATGACTCACACACTATATCCCAAGTCTTCTGAAATCATAACTCCACAAACAGTCTCAAATCAAACATGGTGCCCATGGCACATGTCCAGATGGTGACTAAATAATGTTGAATTTTAATTTTTGAGTAAAATATTCCTTTAAGATTGCAAACTGGCAGAACAAATCAACAAAAAAATATTTACTGTTCAGTAACCTTAAAGTCTGGCAGCAGAACACATCTGTAGAATGGACCTAGAATGTTATTCATTCTGCCCATGACAACTGCAGTTGGCACACTAAACAGAAATAAGGGGTTCATTTATAAATTATATGACTTTTTATTCAATTTCATGGTTGACACTGAGCAGTTATAGATGGGTTGCTGGCGGTGCCTCTCCTGCTCTCTGCAGCTGCTGTGGCAACATTCGGTTTTCTCTTTCCCATGTCATGAAAATCACCTTTGTCCACTTATCTTCAATTTAGAACATAGGCATTGGAAATTGATTCTTTTGAAAGAGTATGACTCGCATTTTTAGTCTGGCCAGTGGAGGAAGAACAGACAGTTCCTAACTCTCAGTTTCACCATAACATTCTCTCTCTGATTTGTAAGTGAATCCATGTTTCAGTACAACGTGAAATTAATCGCACCAATGGCTTGTACGTTGCAAAGATGTCAGAGAAATTAATGTGTGAGAAACGAAGTGTCCACGAGATGGGTTCTAACATCTGAGGATATATTTAGTCTCAGTCCGTTTCTCTGTGCTTTTCTCAGATCAGAAGGAGTGGGGAACATGGATTCAGAGCTGCTTTGTGACAGATCAGGAATAGAGTGAACACTTCACAGAGTAAGAAACTGTTTGCTATACTATTGTATATTGACCTATTAAATATCCCTACAAGAAATAAAGTCACAGTTGGGAGATAAAAAGTCACAATTACAGGAAATAAAATCACATTTTTGAGTGATGAAGTTGTGATTGTGAGATTTAAAGTCACAATTACAAGAAGTAAACTGCATTTTGAATACTGACGTTGCAATTGTGATATTTAAAGTCATAATTACAAGAAATAAAATTGCATTTTAAGTGAAGTTGCAATTACAAGAAATAAAATAGCATTTTAAGTGAAGTTGCAATTTTGAGATTAAAATCACAATTACAAGAAATAAAATCATGTTTTTGAATACTGAAGTTGCAACTGTGAGATTTAAAGTCACAATTACAATAAATAAAATGTTGCAATTGTGAGATTTAGTCACATTTAAAAGACAGAAAGTTGCAATTGTGAGATTTAAAGTCACAATTGCAAAAAAATAAATCAAATTTATGAGTAATGAAGTTGCAATTGCGAGATTTAAAGTCATATTTACAAGACATAAAAAGTTGCAATTGTGAGATTTAAAGTAACAATTACAAATCAAATTTATGAGTAATGAAGTTGCAATTGTGAGATTGTCACAATTACAATAACTAAAAAGTTGCGATTGTGAGATAAAAAGTCACAATTACAAGAAATAAGAAGTTGTGATTGTGATATTTAAAGTCACAATTACAAGAAATAAAATCTAGTTTATGAATAATGAAGTTGCAATTGTGATATTAAAGGCACAATTACAAGAAATAAATGCACATTTATAAGTAAGGAACTTGTGATTGTGAGATTTAAAGTCACAATTACAAGAAATAAAATCTAATGTATGAGTAATGAAGTTGCAATTGTGAGATTTAAAGTCACAATTACAAGAAATAAAATCTAATGTATGAGTAATGAAGTTGCAATTGTGAGATTTAAAGTCACAATTACAAGAAATAAAATCTAATGTATGAGTAATGAAGTTGCAATTGTGAGATTTAAAGTCACAATTACAAGAAATAAAATCTAATGTATGAGTAATGAATTTGTAATTGTGAGATTTAACCCTTGTGCGTCAATTTAAAAAAGTTACACATAGGTTGATAGAGGACAAAAATGTCCATGTAAAAAAAACTGTCATGCAAATTTGAAGCTTGGGTGTACAGACTTAAGTTTGGTCTCATTTTAAAGAAGACCCTTGGCAGATTATTGTTGAAGTTAAAAAAGTTGTAAAAAAAAAAAACTAAAAGGTTATAGAGGTTTACGTTTATGAGCAATGTTTTATATAAAATATATATTTTATAAAACATGTTGAACTCAAAAATTGCAAGAAAATCAAAGCCATAAATCTAAACAAGTTGTGTTCCAAATTTGATTTTGATATCTCAAAAAAAAAAAAGAGCTTTTAGTAAGATTTTGTTTTGGTGCAGTACCAAACTTTTCCCATTAGATTGCAGCAAAGCTCTGCTGGCATACACAGCGGTGGGATTTGTGATTCACAGTATCATTTCTCTCTCTCAAACATTACAGGTGCGCACACACACACACAAACACACACTTTTTTTTAGGACACACATACAAACCACACTCTGACATCCATACCAACACACCCACACAATTATAGCTGCATAATTTATCCAACTGGCTCTATAATACTGCAAAAGCAGAAAACAGGACAAATTTGAGAATTGTCTGTGTAGGCCAAACCTGAGTAAATGGCACCATCTGGTAAAAACATTGTACAAATTTTAATTTTGAAGCCTTGCCAACAGAATTAAAGCCTATTAACAAAGACTGCATCCTTTTATAGTTAAATGGCCATGAGATTTTAATGGGGAATGCAGGAGAAATATTAAAATTATATTAAAAATACACACTTGTGCCCAAATTTATGCAGTTGGCATTAACACATGCAAAATTATAAAAAAATTAATTAAATAAAAACTGAAAAACACAAAAATGTCCATAAGGATGCATAAGGGTAAAAGTCACAATTACAAGAAATAAAATCTAATTCATGAGTAATGAAGTTGCAACTGAGTTATTTAAAGTAAATTGTAAACGTAACTGACTGAAACAGGTAAAGAGGGCAGAACATATAGAGTGGCTCATTCCCTTTTTTAAAATAGCCAATAGCATTTAATTTATGTCACAACCTGGCAAGGCAGCATTTGACAGCTTATGGTAGCCACAGATTTATATATATAAAGAATATAATAATAATAATAATAATTAAAAATATATACATATATTTTTCCAATAGACTCCACTTTAGATTTAATATAGAACTGCTTGTACTAGGGGGAAAAAAATGTTTGAAAAGTGTGTAATATATGACGGTGCATGGCACCGGTCTTCTCTCTGCTGTTTATAATACCAAGGATGTCAAACCATTTGTGATGTTTTATCTTCTCCATTGAACTTTAAAATACAACATTCTGTTTAGAATTCAAATGGGTTGAATAAGTTTATAGTCCTCACCAACTTGTGCATATGATCCACTCTTCAATATTGTGTCTCTGTAGCAGAGTACAATGTATGTGTCATGGAGGTTCATGTGACACTGACACGAAACATGATTTGCATGTGTCATGGTACTCTCGTGAATGTGCAGCAGAGACTGACACAGAAGAGAAGAATTTGGTGAATAAAGTTGTTATTTTTGTTTTCTTTGCACACAAAAAGTATTCTCGTAGCTTAATAACATTAAGGTTGAACCACTGATATCAAATGGACTATTTTACAATGTCTTTGCTACCTTTATGGGCCTTAAACGTGTCAGTTGCGTTGCTGTCTATGCAGGGTCAGAAAGCTCTCGGATTTAATCAAAAATATCTTAATTAGTTTTCCGAACATGAGCGAAGGTCTTACAGGTTTGGAACGGCATAAGAGTGAGTAATTAATGACAGAATTTTCTTTTTTGGTTGAACTATCCCTTTCAGGCTAAGATATTCATACTAAAAGCAAAAAAAAAAAAAAACACTTCAAATTTGATTTCATAAGTGCTTTAAGGTGCTGCAAAGAAGCATTGATGAATCTTTTATTTTTTTAAAAGGGGTCATATGATGCGATTTCAATTTTTCCTTTCTCTTTGGAGTGTTACAAGCTCTTGGTGCATAAAGAAGATCTGTAAAGTTGCAAAGACTAAAGTCTCAAATCCAAAGAGATATTCTTTATAAAAGTTAAGAGTCAGCCACGCCTACCTAAAATGGCTTGTTCTAACACGCCCCCACATATCTACATCACTACGTGGGAAGATTGGCATAATGCCGCCCAAATATTCACGCAAAGAAAGAAGGCGTAACTTTTATTCTCGCTGTAGTATTGTTGTTGCCGCCGCCATGTCGTGAAGACGCTGTGAAAGCGAAACTACTTTGTTTGGCCTTCCAAAAGAGAACGATATCTGCTTGGTCATGCCTGGAGCTGATCCGTGCTGGTCGCTGAGGAAATACATCAACTTTGCGCTGTGGATCGCCGGATCGGCGAAGCGGAGTGGTAAGGGGCGTAACATTTCCGTCACACGCTTGAGGTATTCGGCCAATCACAACGCACTGGATAGCTGGCCAATCACAGCACACCTCGCTTTTTCAGACCGATGAGCTTTGTAAAAATCGACGCATTTCAGAAAGGCGGGGCATAGAGGAGAAACAATAATGTACAGTATGTGGAAAATACAGAGGTGGGGGACTTGAGTCACATGACTTGACTCGAGTCAGACTTAAGTCGCAAATTTTAGGACTTGAGACTTGCTTAACAAATATTTATAAAAGACTTGACTTGACTTGACTTTGACTTGATATTCATGACTTCAGACTTGACTCGGACTTGAGTTTAATGACTCGAAATAACTTGTCTTTCGTTCAATAAATATATGATGTTTTATTAACAAGGTTCGGGAGGAGATTATATCACAGACTCAACTTTTTCCGTACGATGACGAGGCCTGTACTGGGGATCTTTCGTATCCTCCGTCGCAATCTGCCGGCCCTAGGCTCACTCCTTTTCCTCCAGTCACCGCCGCCGAGCTTCATCGCGGCCGTCGGTCTGCTCGACCAGCCACACGCTCTCCACAACACCGAGGCTTTACCTCGCCTCCACCGGCGAGACTTCCAACTTCCTCGACATCCTCGTATCATTCGGCCATGCCAATATATCCTCCGATCAGAAAGTGGATATTATTGAAGGCGGAAGCAAACGCTGATTTTTTTCCCGACGAACCATTCTCACGAAGGGTAAATGTAACCCCTGTTAGGCGATTTAAGCAGAGGGGTTAACTCACAGAGGAAATAAGCAATAACTCACTAGGGCTTAAATGATTATTGCAGGTACACTGTAAGTTAATCAGGATCTAATCAGAAGACAAGAATTCGTAAGAGGCAAGGCACACACACACATGATGTTAATACGCATATTTATATAGGGTAGAATGATTTTTAGGGGAATTGACAGGATACGCGGCTGAATATGTCGATGACACTACATAAAGGCAAAAACAAGTAAATAAACCAAAAGAAATGCAAACTGAAATAAATGTATCAATCAGCTTTAAAATCTGACTTCCAACCAAATAAAATAACCAAAATGAATTGAAATTAAAACCTTAAACACAGGAAATTCTTTCCTCCAAAATAAATTAAATTGTACTCAAATATTCTATTGCAGGTTTGATACCCTCCTTCTCTTTTTCTTATATACATAACTCAAATATATACTCAAGATCACCAAATATAAAGTAATAAACCCAAATGTCAGTACTTATATGGAGTCACACATACAAATTCCCACTGTAAACACTTATTTGTACAAAATAAAACTGTATGAATGCATATCAATGTAGTATCGTAACTCTTAGAATGCACAGTTCAAAAGAAAATGTCAGTCTAAATAATAACGAATGATATTCTCCGTCCTCAGTTCCTTATAATCAGTGATCCAGTGCTCGAAAAGAAAATATTAGATACTCCAAACCTTCAAGAATCCAATGAAATATTTTGTTGGAGGCTTAGTGATACAGATGTCCATGGAGACAAAAGATAGATGTTTCTGGTCGATTTACGGTTGGCTCGCCATCTTCACACGGTGCACAACTGAAGTGTTGATATCAGTGCAGTCCACAAATTGAAGGATCCAGATTCTAGATTCTAAGATAACAAAACTGGCCTGTGCACACACACAGAATGAAATCCTCAATCAATCCACACTTCACATACATTTCACTCAACATATACACATCTTTACCGCTCTGTACATATTTTTCTTATGACAATGTATACATTCACTGAACATTTTTCCCTTCCAAACACATCAATACACCATTGAATCACTATATTCCAACATGCATACTAAATAGACATTTTTTAACTCACCGATTCCCTTGTGTATTAATGATATTTCTTGGGTTTTTTTCAGGTTTCCGATGACGCAATGATGGTCTACTGGATTTCAGCACGACGACGGTCACACGGATCAACAGGATATAAGTAAGTTCTTTCAAACTACTCAACTTATTTATCAACAAAATATCTGCAAAATAACTTACACAGTTTGTTCTTAGCAGGCGTACTTCAATAAAATCTAATAAATCAAGATTTCACGCAGCTTCTAACTCGCACTTCTCTTCTCTTCTTGCGTTTTCTCTCCCGTGCGTGCAGCTTCCCTAAGGGCGGAGTCAGCTTGACCTAATTACACTCGATTGGCTGCTCACCTGCGCAGCACAGACCTAGAGCTCAAAATAAAATTAAAGTTTTACATGTGATTATTTACTTCGCATCTTACATTGTAAGTAATCCATATCTAATGGGAAATATATATACATTTAATCTTTTATCCTATAATTTCCTTTTACATTACTTAGTTATTTAGCTTAACTGTATTCATAATTGACCCAGACTACAAATATCTTTGAGGATATCTGGGTTACACCCTCCCCCCTTAGAACCATCCAAGTCCCTTTGCATGTTGCCAGTGGCTGCATACTCTTGTGATGCAGGACAACTCATATGGGAACAATCTTGCAGGGACTCTGTAAAGGCTTCATTCAGGCCCTGAAGAAGGGACTGAACTATGGTTATCAAAGGGTTTCCCAATTTGGGGTAAGTCAAGGTTTTAGGTTTCTCTTTTGTCCGAACAGTCCTCCTTAACTCATTTCTTGGATGTATGAATTTGATGGCTTCTTCGTCGATTTCCATATGTTCTGCATCATTTAATTCCTCTCCAGCCGAAATGGACCCTGGCACGGAAGATTCCACATTCAAACTTGGGTTTTGCACTATCAAGGTAGTTGAATGGGTTAAGTCAGCCAATTCTTCTCTTTCAGATTGGACTCCAGGATTCCAAGGAAAGTTTCCTTCAGGATTTACAGGTAAGTTCTCCTCAGGGTTTACAGGTAAGTTCTCAATAACCTGTAATTCAGGCATTTAATTCGCTAAGCCTGTTCCCAAGGATTGGGCAATGTCCTTCCCAGGTTGTGTCACTTTGGAAGTATGAACAGTGAGCGGCTCGCCTACGACTTCAAATTGGGGTCCTGAATAATAACCTTCCTCTTCTGAATCGGGAGTATCTTCTTCAGGACTTTCACAAATCGCTTTACTGCGCGTTCTGAGCCTGGGAACCAAACTTTGTGTCTTGAGTTCACTCACATCAGAGGAAAGAGTTCCACAGGGAAGCAACAAGTCACGGTGTAGCGTTCGAGTAGGCCCTGTTTGAAACTCAGGACATCCTTTGTACACAGGTAAATCACCATAACGGTCTACCACCACATACACTGTTTCCTCCCATTTGTCAGCAAGTTTATTCTTTCCTCTCAGTCTAACACTGTCACCTTTGTCCAATTCAGATGCTGTCACATGTTTGTCATGACGAGTCTTATTTTTCTCAGCCATCCTTTTGGAGTTCTCAACTGCAATCCGGAAACTCTCCTCAAGGCTTGACTTTAGGTTCTTTACATACTGAGAGTGTGTCACATCTGCCTTATCTCTGAGAGGTAATCCAAATGCTAAATCTACTGGAAGCCTGGGTTGTCGCCCGAACATTAACTCGTAAGGGCTAAACCCGGTGGTTTCATTTCTGGTGCAGTTGTATGCGTGTACGAGTGGCTTCACGTACTCCTTCCAGCAGCTTTTCTTCTTGGCCTCCAGGGTTCCAAGCATATTTAACAAAGTTCTATTGAACCTTTCAACGGGATTGCCCCTCGGATGGTATGGGGTTGTTCTGACTTTCCGCACCCCAGCAATATCACACAATTCTTTGATCAAGTGTGATTCAAAATCAGGGCCTTGATCACTGTGAAGGTGTTCGGGATAGCCATAATGACATATGAACTGCTCCCACAGACACTTCGCAACAGTCTTGGACTTAATACCCTGACGAGTAGAGTGATATCCCGAAGTTAAGTCATTCAAGGGCTTGATCTTCTTGGAAAAATCCTTGACGAAGCGACGGTAATAACCAACGAATCCTAGGAAGGACCGAAGTTCTTTTAAATTCCTAGGAACTGGCCAGGTTTTGACCGCTGCTACCTTGTCGGGGTCTGTCTGCACTCCCTTGTCGGACACTATATGTCCAAGATACCTGACCGAGGTCTGTGCAAAGATGCATTTTTCTGGGGCAAGTTTCAAACCGTATTCTTTGAGCCTCTTTAAGACCCTCAGCAGCCTTTCCTCGTGTTCTTCCAAATCCTTGGAAAACACAATTATGTCATCTATAAAAACAAGAACTTCACGGAGATTGATATCTGCCATACACTTCTCCATGTTTCTCTGAAAGGTGCTGGGTGCATTAGTGACCCCTTGAGGCATACGGTTAAACTCGTAGAACCCCACAGGACACACAAACGCAGTCTTTGCTTTGTCCCTATCCTCAACCTCAATTTGGTAGAAACCAGACTTCAAGTCGAGTACTGAGAACCACTTGGATCCTACCAAAGCCATAAAAGTGTCCTCCAATTTTGGGAGCGCATAAGCATCTTTTATGGTTCGTTGGTTTCATTTCCGATAATCTATACATAACCTAATGTCACCACTCTTTTTCCTCACAACAACAATTGGTGAGGTATATGGAGACATTGATTCTCGTATGACCCCTGCGTTAAGCAATTCCTGCAGATGTTTCTTTACGGCCTCCATGTCTTCCGGGTGTATAGGCCTTGGCCGATGTTTGAACGGTGTCTCGTCCATGAGGTTAATTTTATGTTTAACCCTATCAGTGCGCCCAAAATCTTCAGGATGTAAGGAAAAGACTTCTGGCATCTCCCTTAACTGTGCAATAAGCCTGGCTTTCCATTCTGGTGGAATGAGCGAATTGCCAAAGTTGAACTCAAGAGAGGACTTTGGAATGGGTTCAGTTTCATCCACTTTGTTGGACTGTTTATTTGAGATCACAGACTGGACAGCCTTTAATTCAGCTACAATACATCTGGAAGGAACTGTAATGTCGTGAGCGGTAGGATTGGAGATTACTACAGGTAAGCGACAAGGTTTAGTGTCCCCAAGGGTAACTACAGCTGTTTTAACAATCAAGCCACCAGGTAGTGAAGAGGAGGATGGATGTTCGATGACTACCCATTTGTCAGGGTACACTCCTTGAACGGAAGCTGTCCCACATAGAACTGTGCTTTGACCAGCTGGGATTGTTTGAGATTGCTTCTCAGGTAAGCGCACTAGCCCAACATTTCCTTCCACACCTTGTTTTTGGCGTAACTCTAGGATCTTAAGGACCTGCTTATACCCATAAGAGGGTGAAAAGTAACGGGGTTTGTGTTGTGAAAAATCCTTGTATAACTCGTCCAAGGTATTTGTGCCAATCAATATAGACGGCTGAAAGGTAGAAGGAAGATCAGGGACAACAAGAGCTAAGGTAGGCACCTCCATACTGACTCCAACAACATCTCTGTGGAAGATGATGTTAACTTCAACGTAACCAAGGTAGGGAACGTTTTGATCATTGGCACTCTCAACTTCAAGCAAATTGTCTAAGGAGTGAATTTGTTGGTCACCAAGATTTCTGTTGTAGAAAGACTGTGTGATGGTGATGACTTGTGAACCTGTGTCGAGCAAACAGTCACACGTCATTCCTGCTATGTCTACCTGGGCGGTGCATCTAGTTCCGATTAACCCTCTGGGTACGACTGACTGCCGTGAGTTCACCTGTGCTCGTGACATCGACACTTTATATGGTTTGGGACACTCTGAATAAATCTCAGTTCCCGCTTGCCCCGCAGCAGGAACTGCTGTTAGTTTAACCGTGGCTTGGGGCTGCCATACTGCAAATCCCATTCATTCTGCCGCTTCGTGAGTTGGTCTCTTTTTTCTGCCACTAATGTGGGATTAGGATCATTTGAACAAGAGCTGGCAATATGTCCTTCCTCTCCACACCTGAAGCAGTAGACCGGTTTAGGTCTAGCTGGTTGTGATTTGTCCAAAGCTTTGTCTTTTCCTCTGGGACTACCTGCGTTCTGTTTACTCACGGATTTGTTAGCACTTGTCTTAGAATTTGATTTGTCTTTAGACTGTTTTGAAGTTAGTACTTCAAGCTGCTTTTGGAGCTCTGTTATTTGACTTGCCAATTGAGCAGTAACAGAATGCAACTGAGTCACATCATCTCCAAAAGCTGTCTGAGATCGTACTACAACATGCTGCTTAGAACTTCCCAAGTGTTGTTTCATCCGCACACTTTTTAAAGCGTGTTTGTTCTCCTCAACACGTAACATTGTCATTAGCTCAGCAAAGGACGGGGGTGAGACCTTTTTTTGTTCTAATTGCAACTCTAAAAGCAAGGAGCTTTCCCAGCATCCTCTGCAAAACTGTTTAAGCAGATGCTTATTGATCTCTGAGTTAAGCACTCCACCCCGTCGCATGGTGGTCTGTAATGCCACGTGTAGTCGCTGTAAATAAGCAGACGGCTTCTCACCAGGCTTCTGAAATGTGTTCAGAAATTTGGCGAATAATTCATCACCATCTTCGATGGGTGCAAAAGCAGAATCGAGAAGCTGAATGTAAGCTGAAGGCAATGCTGTAGAACTAAGGGATTTTACAATGTCTGCTGCTGGGGATAGGAGACTCTCACAGATTCTGCGTACTCGGTGGAAATCTGAGACCGTTGGGTCTTGAAGGAGGAGTTCAGCGCTGGCGCTCCAAGTTTCGTAGTCAACCTCATTCGGTGGGCGGGGAGTTCGCCCAGAAAAAGCACGAAGTCTCAAAGGCGAGTTCCCAGATATCGCAAAGTCACTAGTGCGTACAAGATGCTCCACTACAACTTTTTGTACTGCAGGTGGATTTAAGTCACTGAAGGTCAGTGATGGGGATTCTGGGCATGTTGCTGCAGCTACTGGCGGAACAGTGTAAGGTCGTGCAGCATTTGTTGGCACCTGAGACTGCCTAAAAGTGGAATCAGTTTGGGGCAGGTCCGCCGGATGAGCAGGTAAAGTGTCGCCAGCTTCGACAAGGGTGGGCTCAGAACATGGTTTTGGCACAACCGCCTCATGAATATGAACCAACACGCCCTTCAGAACATCCTCAAAACTTTCCCCACTACGGCTCGCCAGAGCTTCCAGCTCACTGAGGTAAGTTTGGGTTGTGGTCTTTCCCAGCCTCTGAACATAAATATCTGACAGGGCTGTTACACGGAAAGAGACATCAGGATTATTTCGTGCTTGTTGGACATAGGGAAGCACTGTCCGTAGGGTTTGCACCGCTAGTCCTGAGTTGAATTCAACTATTAAAGACTTCTCTGTCTCTAAGCTAGGATCACTCACTGGGATTGTTCTATTAATTGACCCGTACTGCTTCACATAGTCCAATATTTCCTCATCCATTTCTGTTCCGGTTATGCCATTTATTAAAATAGCATTTGGGACTTTCACACATTCTTTTTCTACAACCTCCATCTTGTTCTATTTGTTGTTGTTTTTAGTTTTCTCAAAGCGAGAACTATAAATCACTTATAGTAAATATGTGTTTGGCTCCCTTTGCCTCTCCTGGCTGGCTCGCCACAAATGAGTGTAACCCCTGTTAGGCGATTTAAGCAGAGGGGTTAACTCACAGAGGAAATAAGCAATAACTCACTAGGGCTTAAATGATTATTGCAGGTACACTGTAGGTTAATCAGGATCTAATCAGAAGACAAGAATGGCAAGGCACACACACACATGATGTTAATACGCATATTTATATAGGGTAGAATGATTTTTAGGGGAATTGACAGGATACGCGGCTGAATATGTCGATGACACTACATAAAGGCAAAACAAGTAAATAACCCAAAAGAAATGCAAACTGAAATAAATGTATCAATCAGCTTTAAAATCTGACCAAATAAAATAACCAAAATGAATTGAAATTAAAACCTTAAACACAGGAAATTATTTCCTCCAAAATAAATTAAATTGTACTCAAATATTCTATTGCAGGTTTTATACCCTCTTTCTCTTTTTCTTATATACATAACTCAAATATATACTCAAGATCATTTTTTTCAGGTTTCCGATGACACAACGATGGCCTACTGGATTTCAGCGCGACGACGGTCACACGGATCAACAGGATATAAGTAAGTTCTTTCAAACTACTCAACTTATTTATCAACAAAATATCTGCAAAATAACTTACACAGTTTGTTCTTAGCAGGCGTACTTCAATAAAATCTAATAAATCAAGATTTCACACAGCTTCTAACTCGCACTTCTCTTCTCTTCTTGCGTTTTCTCTCCCGTGCATGCATCTTCCCTAAGGGCGGAGTCAGCTTGACCTAATTACACTCGATTGGCTGCTCACCTGCGCAGCACAGACCTAGAGCTCAAAATAAAATTAAAGTTTCACATGTGATTATTTACTTCCGATCTTACATTGTAAGTAATCCATATCTAATGGGAAATATATATACATTTAATCTTTTATCCTATAATTTCCTTTTACATTACTTAGTTATTTAGCTTAACTGTATTCATAATTGACTCAGACTACAAATATCTTTGAGGATATCTGGGTTACATAAACAAAGCTGATCTGTACGATCTATTCTTCATCCTGCAAATGTTTCTAATGACCCCTTTTTTCTTTTTAGTGGCCTCCAGCTCCCATAGCAGACACTAACCCGGAAGCCGATTTAAACGTCAGGCTGCCTCGGCTGACAATTGCAGCCCATGCACCTCTTCCTCATAGCTCCCCACTTCATTCAAAATTACGTTGTCTTCCCGATCAAGTTCCGGCTCCCCTCGAGCTTCAAGACGCAGCAGGCCGTCAGCAAGCCTGGGCCGCGCCCCAGACTCGGCTGCGCCTCACACTGCACTGCCTCACTCCTCTTCGCAACCAATCACTGCGGTGCCTTCAGCTACAGTGCTGCACGCAACGTTGCCTGCTGGCGTAGCTTCCCAAACTCCTATCCTTCCCCCTCCTTTCTACCTCCGGCGGCAGACGTTAGCGTGAGGCTGCCTCCGCTAGCCATTCAAGCTCAGCCACCTTACTCTTACCCTTCCGCTACTCCTTTTTCCTATCAATGGCCAGCAGCCCCTGCTGCAGACGTCCAAGCAGGGCAGCATCAGCCAGCAACGCAAGCTTACTGGCCTCCTCTCTCATTTCCTTCTACCTCTTCCCTAAGCACCAGAGGCTAATCCGTGCGTGAGGCTGCCTCCGCAAAAGGTTACGGCCCCTCCTTATTTTTCCTTCTAACCCTTCTCTCCAATCTAAACCTCAGTACACTTCATTCACAGCAGTCCCACTACCTACCCCACCGAATGCTGCAGCTCAGGAACCAGCCCCTGTGCCTAATACCATCAAGTCTCAGATTCTCGCAGAAATTCAGAGTGCTGGCTCCGGAGGCGGACCCATCGCCAACCCCAGTACCTCACTGTTCGCAACTCGTATTCCCATAACGCATCCTTTAAAACCTCCTCAACGCGTCACTTGGTTCGATCCTCCAAGCAGTTTCACCCAGAACCAGCCAATCTTATCTAACTGCTTGGAGATGATTTAAAGCTTTCCACCTCTCGTACAACCTGCCATTTCCCGATTTCTCCCTCCTCTCAATCACATCTTTCGTTTCCTACCTTAACACCTGTGAGATCCTCCAAGCCCGGTCAATCAAAGGTTATCTAATCTTTTTTTTTTTTTTTTTCACAAATTAATCTACGGTGCCCCCTCTCCTGAAAAAAAACAATTCTCAAACTTCTCTTTTGATCAAAGGAATTCAGTGCTCTCATCCTCCAAGCCCGGATGCTAGACAGCCGATAACTTTTGACATCCTTTCTAAATGTATCCACATTCTCCGAACAGGGTACCACTCACTCCACACCGCTCGTAGACTCGACGCTATGTTCATACTGGCTTTTTGTGGTTTCCTGAGATGCTTGGAATTCACAATAACTTCTATTCAACGCCAAACTCCATCCAACCGTCTCCAACCTTTCCGTGCTTGACAGCGAAACTCCTATTTCATCAAAGTAAATCAGATCAGGAAAAAGAGGTTACCACGTCGGAATTTTTTAACCTCCCGTCACCAATCCAACCGTATCAGGCCCTTTTTCTTGCCTACAATTCAGAAGCTCTCAGTCTACATCCCCTCTTGACCCTCTTTTGTCGATGACTGTAACCATCCCGTCACACGTTTTTGGTTCCAAAAACATCTATCCAAACAATGTTCAATAAACATCGTCCAACCAGTCATGCCCGTAGAAAGATTTTCCAGCCACTCCTTCAGAATCGGGGCAGTAACTACAGCAGTTAAAAAAGGTTACTGCCGCCGCAGTGCCCTGTTAATTTGATACTGCCGCAGCAGTGCCCGGCTCATTTGATACTGCCGCCGCAGTGCCCCGCTTAATTTGATACTGCCGCTGCATTGCCCTGCTTAATTTGATACAGCTGCCGCAGTGCCCTGCTCATTTGATACTGCTGCATTGCCCTGCTTAATTTGATACCGCTGCTGCAGTGCCCTGCTCATTTGATACCGCCGCTGCAGATACCGCCGCCGCAGTGCCCCGCTTAATTTGATACCGACGCCACAGTGCCCTGCTCATTTGATACAGTCATAGCAGTGCCCGCTCCATTTGATACTGCCGCCGCAGTGCCCCGCTCATTTGATACCGCCGCTGCATTGCCCTGCTTAATTTGATCCCGCCGCTGCAGTGC
>NW_015539824.1:147082-148203 GCF_001515605.1 Sinocyclocheilus anshuiensis | reverse complement strand
CCCATTCCCCTCCTCATTTGATACAGCCGCCGCAGTGCCCTGCTCATTTGATACAGCCGCCGCAGTGCCCTGCTCATTTGATCCGGCCGCCGCAGTGCCCTGCTCATTTGATACTGCCGCCGCAGTGCCCAGCTCATTTGATACTGCCGCCGCAGTGACCTGCTCATTTTGATACTGCCGCCGCAGTGACCTGCTCATTTGATACTGCCGCCGCAGTGCCCCGCTCAGTTGATACAGCCGCCACCGTGCCCTGCTCATTTGATACCGCTGCTGCAGTGCCCTGCTCATTTGATACCGCCGCCGCAGTGCCCTGCTCATTTGATACTGCCGCCGCAGTGCCCAGCTCATTTGATACTGCCGCCGCAGTGCCCAGCTCATTTGATACTGCCGCCGCAGTGCCCAGCTCATTTGATACTGCCGCCGCAGTGCCCAGCTCATTTGATACTGCCGCCGCAGTGCCCAGCTCATTTGATACTGCCGCCGCAGTGCCCAGCTCATTTGATACTGCCGCCGCAGTGCCCAGCTCATTTGATACTGCCGCCGCAGTGCCCAGCTCATTTGATACTGCCGCCGCAGTGCCCAGCTCATTTGATACTGCCGCCGCAGTGCCCAGCTCATTTGATACTGCCGCCGCAGTGCCCAGCTCATTTGATACTGCCGCCGCAGTGCCCAGCTCATTTGATACTGCCGCCGCAGTGCCCAGCTCATTTGATACTGCCGCCGCAGTGCCCAGCTCATTTGATACTGCCGCCGCAGTGCCCAGCTCATTTGATACTGCCGCCGCAGTGCCCAGCTCATTTGATACTGCCGCCGCAGTGCCCAGCTCATTTGATACTGCCGCCGCAGTGCCCAGCTCATTTGATACTGCCGCCGCAGTGCCCAGCTCATTTGATACTGCCGCCGCAGTGCCCCGCTCAGTTGATACAGCCGCCACCGTGCCCTGCTCATTTGATACCGCTGCTGCAGTGCCCTGCTCATTTGATACCGCCGCTGCAGATACCGCCGCCGCAGTGCCCCGCTTAATTTGATACCGACGCCACAGTGCCCTGCTCATTTGATACAGTCATAGCAGTGCCCGCTCCATTTGATACTGCCGCCGCAGTGCCCTGCTCAATTTGTTA
>NW_015539824.1:116376-146163 GCF_001515605.1 Sinocyclocheilus anshuiensis | reverse complement strand
CCCCGCTTAATTTGATACTGCCGCCGCAGTGCCCCGCTCAGTTGATACTGCCGCCGCAGTGCCCCGCTCATTTGATACAGCCGCCGCAGTGCCCTGCTCATTTGATGCTGCCGCCGTAGTGCCCCGCTCATTTGATGCTGCCGCCGCAGCGCCCCGCTTACTTTGATACTGCTGCCGCAGTGCCTCCATTCGTCGTTTCGAGACTAATGGCTTATTCAGCATTGGACCGGGCTCTCCCTTCCGGTGCAGCAGAGCCGCGGCTCCCTTCGGTCGCAGCAGGAGCCCCTCCAAGATAATCAGTCAGTCTGGCCCAGGTGGAGCTCGTCAGCTAATCACCTTAACAAGCACATACGTGTATATATACAGCCAACTTACCTCAGTTCCACGAAAGTTTTCCAGCATCCCGCCTCCACCCCAACAACTCACTATTATTCTAATTTCCTCCCAATCTTGGGATGGGGGGGGAGGGGGGCGGGGGTTCTCTGGGTTCGGGCTTTAACCCGAGCTTGGAGCCCTCCCTCTGGACAGCACGCCAAATATGCTGCTTAATCACGCCAAATAAACTGCTTAATCACATTATATGTTAGTGTGAACTCGTGAACTGTTTGTTTTTGAACGTACCGCAACCTAACCAAGTGACACAGCAGGCAAGCAGAGCGTGCGCAGTTTTGCCAACTTAGCGACTTTAGAATTGCATTTGGTGGCATAGAAACCATTTTACTTGAATTGTTTAATACCTTTTCATGGTTTTCTTCAATGTTTGAGGCATATTGAAACAGCTGTACCTAAATACTTTTCATGCTTTTATGTTCGACTAATTTAAGTTACATTTACATCTTAGGCTATGTAGTTTTAATTTTGATTTATTTATTTATTTTAGATTTTTATTGTATTAACAACTCAGCTGTATGTGGACACTTTTTGAGTAGAAATGCATATTGCACTTTTTTTTTTTTTGCAAATAAAACTCCCATAGTCCTGTAGTTTTAAGTTATTTTAATATATAAATTAAGTTAAATCATCAAACATTTGTATGACTTGACAGTGACTTGCTTGACCCAAGCTACGACTTGACTTGAATTGCTTGACTTAAAAAAAATGGACTTGGACTTGCTTAAGACTTGAAGGTTTAAGACTTGAGACTTCCTTGTGACTTGCACATGTGTGACTTACTCGCACCTCTGGGAAAATAATGTGTTTTTTGAACCTTAAACCGCATAAACACATTTCATTACACCAAATACACAAAATAATGTTCTTTTTAGCAGCATCATATGACCCCTTTAAGCATTAGTGTTAGTTCACCTTAGCATAACTAAAAGTCCAAATGGCTCGCTGATCATTTTCCAACTGCTTTGATGCATTTGATAAAAAATAAGCTAATATTTAAGCAATTTTAACATTTAAGTCAAGGTGGGCGCCAGTGATCTCCTGACCATCTATCATGTCACACTCCAGTCCAGTAGGTGACAGCATCTAAAGCATGTGACACTCTTGGGGTCTTTTATTAAAGGGATAGTTCACCCAACAAATATGTAATCATTCTGTAATCATTTTCTCTCTCTCGTATCATTTCAAACCTGTATTACTTTCTTCTATGGAACACAAAGATATTTTGAGAAATGTTTTTGTTCGTTTTTTTTTTTTTATCCATACAATAGAATACCATCAAAATACCTACTTCAGCAGAACACAAAAGAAGACATTCAGATGTGGAATGACATGAGGGCAGGTAATTGATGACAGAATTATCACTTTTGGGTAATCTAAGAGAGTCACAATGTTAATGCTGTTGCATTCAATTCACCCATCCGAATATTCATTAAATTATCTTCTTTGTGATCCACAGAAGAAAGAAAGTTATACAGCTTTGGAATGACATAAGGTTGAGTAAATTATTTTACTTTAATATCATTTGACTTTGATAAATTACTACCTAATGTCAGTTATCACTTTTGTCTACACTTTATTGCCTGTCTATTTAACAATTATAGCTGTGCTAATTGTATAAAGGTTAGTGTTAATAAAACTCCAGCTACTGTTAAAGTAAAAGTAATATGCAGTTGGGCACATGTCTAGTTTTATTCATAAAACCAAAGAAAGTAATCGATCAATGAATGAGATAAACATTTTTAACGTCATTTTGGACCCATATCCGGGTCCGCAGAGTTTAACTGGCTAAAATTGACCAGGGCAAAAGCTCATTAGTTGTAAATAGGATATCCATTCAAATTTAAAACAACATTTAGAAGTAATCAATATATAACCACTGGGAAAAAACAACAACCTTTGATATAGGCCTTGATGTGAAATGCATCCCTGTAGAACATGTGAGGTTAAGGCTAATGGCATTACTCATAACTTGAAAGACTTTGAGAATAAAGGATTGTTAAGTATAAAACGACCCAAGTGTCTTCATATATTCCAATTAAAGTGTTTCAAATTAGAAAATTCATTATTTAATCCATTACACAGCTTTTAAATAAATAATTTATGATTTTTTTTTTTTTTTTTTGATCACTGAGTTTCACGGGGCCCTTTGCTGTTCTAATCCCAAGATGTCACAAATCAAAACCCTGCATGCCAGATGGTGCTTCTGCATTTTTAAAGAAAAAGGCTGTGTGAAATCCCACAGCTCTGTAATATACAGTGGGAATCTTAAAGTCTGTTTTTCCTTTTTACATTGTGATTTTGCTCCAGGACAAAGTGTGGACAGAAGTGACAATGGATACAGTGCTATCCCCCACAGAAAGCTGTTGTCATGTCAGCGGACCTGGCTTTCTTATCATATCAGTTTTAAAGAGCCTTTTCTTGCGCTCACCTGCCACAAAAATGTCAGAGAATGCCAGCCACCAAGCGACCTCCTGAAGCCAAAGCACACTAGCTTTTATTCACGCCATGCTAATGAGGTGACCTTGTCCTGCGTCACTCCCTAGCGGAAGGGACTCGGCTGAATGACGCAATCACTGACGGGCAAAATCATTTTCCTGTCATCTTAGAATTACGCACTTTAGAGATTGGCTGTGATTAGATGCATGAGGCTGCAGGGATGTTTCAAGAAGTCTCCCCATCTCATTTCCTGCTTGCTGTTGTAGTTTTTTTTTCCATAAATATAGAAGATAGATATATGCATGATAGATAGAACACTGAAGAAATATTATATCCAAAGCGGTGATTGTGTATTTGTGGATTGAGATGTACAGCAATACTACAAAACTACCTCAGGTTTGTTTTGTATCCGAATGCTAGCTAGATACCATAAACAAGCATAACTGAAGCTGTTGAACATCAATAAAACTAAATCGTTGGAAGGAATAAGGATAGAGGAAAAGGGAAATTTAGGGCTGCGGTCCAGCTCTGTGGTACATTTTCCCAGACAGTTTGCGTACAAAATCGATCCAGCGTCTGAATAATGCTGGTCATTAAATATGCATCTGCAGTGAGACTGTTTGCAACTAAGGGATGAAACAAATGATCATGATGAGAACTTCAGTGTGGACTCACAACTACAAAAACATTACAAACAAAGTGCAGCAGTGGGAAGACGAAGCTTGTTTGGAGTTACAAATGCAGGCTGAGTATTTCATCTGATTCATGATACAACAGAATCACCTTTGCTTCAGCAGTTACTCAGTTGCTGGGGGAACTAACATGTTTAACGTTTTTTTTCTTGGTGTTTTTTCTGAAGTTCACCTTCATTTGGTTATGTGTCAGATGGGCATTGCTCAGTTGTGCAGTGGTGTTATGGTAGCTAAGCAACCGTATCTGGTCATGGTTTGCACCAGCTAGGACTTGGCAGCTGGGTAGACTGATCTGGTTTAGCTGGTTTTAGAGGAGATTTGGGGTCTTGTCAGCTGGTCAGACTGATCTGGTTTGCTGGTTTTAGGGGGGTTTGAGGGTTGTTAGCTGGTCAGACTGATCTGGTTTTGCTGGATTGAGTGTTTCAGAGCACTTGATAGTTGGTCAGCCCTTATTAGATGGTCAGAATGGTCTAGTATGCTGGTTTTGCAGGAGTATGGTTTGATGGTTTTAGAGGACTTGGAGGCACTTGTTAGCTGGTCATATCTAGTTAGCTGGTCAGGCTGGTTTGGTTTGTGGTTTTTAGAGGTGTTTGTGACATTATTAGCTAGTCTGACCTTGTTAGCTGGTTCGGCTGGTTTGATTTGTGGGTTTTTGAGGGGTTTGTGGAATGTTTAGCTGGTCAGACCTATAGTTAACTGGCTAGGCTGGTATGGTTTGCAGGTTTTCAATGGGTTTGGGGCGCTTGTTAGTTAGTCAGACCTTGTTAGCTGGTTAAGCTGATCATATTTGCTGGTTTTAGAGAGGTTTGGAGGACATGTTAGCTAGTCATAATGCTGGTTTTAGAGGAGTTGGGGGCACTTGTTAGAGGCACAGACCTACAGTGGGTACGGAAAGTATTCAGACCCCCTCAATATGGGGTGCTGTGTGTATATTAATGAGGAAAAAAAATTAACTTAAATGATTTTAGCAAATGGCTGCAATATAACAAAGAGTGAAAAATTTAAGGGGGTCTGAATACTTTCCGTACCCACTGTATATAGCTTGTAAGGCTGGTCTGCTTTTTGGGTTTTAGAGGGGTTTGTGGCACTTGTTAGCTGGTCTGGTTTGCTGGTTTTAGAGGGGTTTGTGCCTCTTGTTAGCCGGTCAGACCTAGTTAGCTGGTCAAGCTGGTCTGTTTTGCTGGTTTTAGAGGGCTTTGGGACATTTGTTAGGTAGTCAGACCTTGTTAGCTGGTTAGACTGGTCTGGTCTGCAGTTTTTAGGTGGGTTTGGGGTGCCTTTTAGCTAGTCTTACTTTTATAGCTTGTTAGGCTGGTCTGGTTTGCTGGTTTTAGAGGGGTTTGTGGCACTTGTTAGCTGGTCAGACCTAGTTAGCTGGTCTGGTTTGCTGGTTTTAGAGGGGTTTGGTGCACTTGTTAGCTGGGTAGACCTAGTTAGCTGGTCAGGCTGGTCTGGTTTGTTGATTTTAGAGTGGTTCGGGGCCCTTGTTAGCTGGTCAGAACTTTTTAGTTGGTTTTAGAGGGGTTTTAGGGATTGTCCAGCTGGTTAGGCTGGGAGACCAGCCAAAACACATGCTTGACCATGCAGGGAGACCATCCAGACCAAGGATGAGCAGCTCTGGCCCTCGAGATCCACTTACTTGGAGTTTAGCTCCAACCCTGATCAAACACACCAAGCTACTCAAGATCTTCATGATTACTAAAAAGCTAAAGGCATGTGAGTTTGGTGAAGGTTGACTAAACTCATCTCAAGGGCCAGAGTTGCTCAGCCCTGATATGGACCATCACAAACACAGTTAGACTGTCTTAAAATGTGCTTTTTTTTCAACAGAGAGCATCACCTCGTTGAGAAAGCAACCATCATTCCAGGGCCTTGTTACCTCCGAGCCATGACTTCTTTGTGTGATGAGCATTGTTCTTTTTGGCAATTTTTGTCTTTGTCTTTGTAGTTGATTTGTACCGCACGCTGCCAGCTAGAATAATTGCCACAAGCACTTTCTTGCATGTCACTACAGTAAGAAAGCATCTGCCAAGAAGATGAATGTAAATGTAAATGTAAAAAGTGCTGTTAAAACGTCCTTCAGAACAGAATGTTTTACAGAACGGCTTATGGCATAGCTATCAGTCACAGTGAAGGGTATACGATACGCTGTGATAGATTTCACAATGAGCAGGGAAGCAGACGGCCCCAATGAACTCATGTCCGTAATGCAACGGTGAAGCTTCCCTTTTCTTGTTCTTCAAAGCACTAAAAGGTCTAAATGTAGAACAAGGTGGGCCGCCGTGAGACACAAACATAAAGAAAAGCCCGGACTGAATTTATGATTCAGTCTCAGCTAAGCTCCACTCAAAACGCTAAGAGAGGTCACGGATGGAAGCTATTGGACATCTCAACTATTCAGAGCAGCACACAAATTAGCCCCGAGGTCACATTAGAATCGGGGAACCTCTCTCGTGCAATTACCATTCACAAATGGATGGATTATAATACATTACCTGGTTCTTCCACCACAAGTTTAAACAAAGACATCCCCAGCCAGCTCTCTCATACTTGATGCATTTATTGCACCCTCACCAGTGCTTTTGAAATACATTGACAGTAGTTTTAGGGAGTTTGGGTTGTAAATTTGATCTGGATGACAGCTTTAACATAAGCTTCTTTGAAATCAGAGTCTACCTCATGGATTGCTCCAGGAGGCTTTTGTTGGGTTGGCAGAATGACAAACTTGGGGTTTGTCTTTGGCTTGTTTTGAAGAGATAATGCAACGGCAGGCCTGGAGGCAGTGCTATAGTCATCAGAATGCCATGGAAGCGCTCATGAGAGCTAGCTTGGACTAAAAGATTGCAATTCTTAGAATGGTTTCATCTCAATGGCATCATGTTTCATTTGGTGGGAATGAAAACGAGGCGGGTAATTGAACTGCAGTTACTTCAACAGGTTGCAATTTTAAAGAGATAGTTCATCCAAAAAGTGATAATTCTGTCATCTTTGTCTCACCCTCATGCCACTCCAAACCTGTGTGTTTGTGTTTCTTCTGTGGAACAAATAAGAACTTTTTTTTTTGACAAAAAAACAAATTAACAAATTAATAAATTGTTTTATTTTTGTCTTCTACAGATTAAAAAAATAGATCTAATTAATAAAAATGAGTTTTAATATATTTTGTTTTAGTGATCAACAACAGCATTTTTATTTTATTTTATTTATTTATTTATTTATTTTCCCCACTGTTGGGCATGAAAGGTGAAATATTGAATAATGATTGCTCTTTTTATATGCAGTTAAAATGAATGTTGACTTGTGCTTTAGATCTTTAAAAAACAAAAGTGTCATAAAAGTATCATAAAAGTCACCCATATGATTTGCGCACTATTTTTCCCATTAAGTTTAGCAGTGTTCTAATTTGTAAAAATCATTTTTTGAGCTGGATCTTGACCTGGTTTACAAATCAGTAAGCATGATTTTTTTTTTTTTTGGTTGAACTATTCTTTTTAAGATTTTATACTCTGTCTAATTTCCACAACCAATGTGCTGTAGAGTTTTGATCCACCGTAAACAACATCAAGGTATAACAGTACAACCAATTACAGACTCAATTTCTATCCCCCACTGCCTCGTTTTCATTTACGTCCAATGAAAAATGATGTCTACCCTGACTAAGATCTGCTGCAAGCTTTGGCATGAAGTTCAGGGTACTTTCGAATGCCTTTTGGGTGCTTCTTATGTTGATTTCATTAAGAAATGCATCAGTTTTTCTGAGGTTACGGTCTAATCATCTTTGAAACAGTATTTCATGTTGGTCTGATTCAATACAGAGTAATAAAACCCAAGCAAGCAGCACATCTCCTTGTGGCCACTCCAATACCTCATTTTGTGCAAGTCACACAAGATTAAGACACTGCCGGCCATGCTGATTACACTTCCAGTCTAATATCATGGCTGTATTTTTTTTCCAGTATCCCTCTTTATGAGACAGATGAGACCATACTTTTCAATTCAGAGGCATCTGCGGAGTTTCTTGATATTAAAAGGCTCGTTAACATCTATTGCTGGACTCCCCAGTGATTGTGTTATGCCCTGTGTGTGACCTTTGGGATGGTGCAGATTAATAAACATGGAAGATGGAGGAGAGAGTGACTAATCATACCAGGGGTTTATTATTAGTCCAGTGCAGAAATGAGCTCAGAGCTCCTCCGGGTTCCTGAAGGTCCCCCAGATGCCTAGTGACTGTTTTCAGGGGGTAGTTTGGTTTATTCCACCATATATTGACCCTCACATAATTGAGAAGATTATGACCATCATTCTCCATCATCTGGTCTAAAGTTATTGAAGTTTGATTAAACCACCAATCCACTCATTTTTTTTAATAGACTCCTAATCAAAAGAATAGTTCATCCAAAATTAAAATTCTGTCAGTATTTACACGCCCTCGTATTGTTTCAAAGACGTAGGCTGTTTTTTTTTGTTTTGTTTTTTTGCTGTGGTACGCAAAAGAGTATTTTCATGGGGTTTCTTTCTGGTGGCAACTGGCCCTCTAATCATTAATGGAATAGTTCAGATTTGGAGAAATGTAGCATCACATCACTTGCTCACCAATGGATCATCTGCAGTGAATGGGTGCCGTCAGAATGAGAGTCCAAACAGCTGATACAAACATCACAATAATCCACACCACTCCAGTCCATCAGTTAATGTCTTGTGAAGTGAAAAGCTGCATGTTTGTAAGAAAGAAAATAAAAATCTGTCATTAGAGCATTTTAATTTAAAGGTGCAATAGGTGATTGTCTTCAGAAACATTTTATGTTATGCTGGTTGAAAGTCTCTCCACATCCCGATAGCAATCATTAAGTGGTCTAAATGTATTTGTCTGTATTTATATATTATGTGGAAGGCGTAGGAACAATAAATGGTCGTCCAATCATTCCGAGCGTTTTAATTGACTTTCCTACCTGCCTGTCAACATATGTATTTGCATACCCATGCGCACCCGGTTCATGCAGACAGGATATGTCATCAGAGTGTTCAGTACGCTATACAGACAGAGCGAGAATAGCAGGCAAACATCAACAACCTGATCTTCCTTCCTGACACTGTAGTACTTTTACTAACTTAAATACGTTTTCTCACCGGTGAATGACACATGATGTATTGTAGTAATGTTGTCTCTGGTTGTCTGATCTGTGTGCGTATATGCCTTCAGGGGGCTTGGCTTTGGACAGCTATTTGCAGGGAGGGTGGGATGTTCGCTTTCAGTACTATCAGGCTACAGTTAGCATTTTCCAAGATCTCCTACTGCACCTTTAATTTAAACCGTCACTTCTGGCCAAAATACTAGTACATAATCTTTAATAATGCTTCCTGGTATGGTATTAATTAATGGGCTGAAGTAATGTGAAATAGTTGGATTGTTATCATGTTTTTATCAGCTGTTTGGACTCTCATTCTGACGGCACCCATTCACTGCAGAGGATCCATTGGTGAGTAAGTGATGTAATGCTAAATTTATCCAAATCTATTTCGATGAATAAACAAACTCTACATCTTGAATGGCCTGAGGGTGAGTAAATTTTCAGCAAATTTAAATTTTTTGGGTGAACTGTTTCTTTAAGATTTAATCGGTGCTTCATGTTTAATTTACATTAATCATTTTAAAATGTCTACACATATTGTTAGACATGGCACAAACACATGGTCAAATTCAAGCAGCAGTGAGTACTGTACTGTATGTGTTTGTTTAGAATTCCCTTTCAAGTCCCTTCTTCAGTTCACCTCAGTATGCACAGCGGCACGCCGCTGACTGGAATCACACTTGGAGTGTTTGTGAGAGGAGCGCTTTGAACTTGCACACCACAAAACTCAGATTTATACAGCATATTTCACCATATGATTTGTTTTCTTTGTAATTTTATGGATTAATAGGTTTGGACTCCTCATAAAAATGTGGTAAAAAATAGTTAGAAGCATGACGAATCCCTTGATTGTTTCTCTTTTTTAATTTTATCGGTTTCAAAAATAGATGTTTTCATGTTGTCCAAAAAAAAACTGTAAACATTTTTTTGCCTATTTTTAGTTTTTCCATTCATACTTCTGGAAGCTGAAGTAGTAGGGAAAACTAATCATCAAATTTAAAATATTTTAATCAAAATCAAAGGTCACCAGCAGGGGAAGCAAGATGGAAAATTGTATTATTTATATGGGGAAAATAATAATGTGGTATATTAGGTGTCTTTTTTGGCCTCTTTAAGATAATTATGAATATTTTTGAAAGAAGTCTTTTAAGCTCAAAAATATAGGAAGAACATTCAAATTGCAAAATATTATTAAAATGTAAAACAACTGTAATTAATTCCTGTGATGTCAAACCTGAATCCTTCAGAAATCATTCTAATATGCTGATTTACTGCTCAAGAAACATTTATTATTATTTTTATTATCAATGTTGAAAACAGTTGTGCTGCTTAATATTTTAGTGGAAACTGATACTTTTGTTTTCAGGATTATTTAAGGGATAGAAAGTTTAGAAAAACAGCACTTAATTGAAATGGAAATCTTTTGTAGCCTTTAATATATCCTTGTTGAATAAATGTTTTATTTGCATGAACTGTGAGAATTCTGCAGGCGCTGTCCAGTATATTTTTTCAGCCATCCACAGATATATATTCTGAATGAACATGCTATATATCCTGATACCCCATTATGAGCAAGAAAAATGCGGCCTTTCACAGCTGTCTTAATTGAACTGGCTGCTGTCCAGTGATTTGTGTGCAATCTGTCTTTTGTGTCTTTCATATTATTTTTTTCTTCAGCACAAGTGTTATTTGTCTCAGACTGATGCAGTAAGGCCCTTTTTCCGAATAGTTATTTGCTTTATGACCACACTGCGAGAACATGCTGACATTACTCTTACTCACCTCCCAGACCCACGTAATAATGGTACCAATTTGATTCTGAAATGGTTGCTTGGCTTTTGGAGTGTTATGGTGGGTGTAAATTAGCACTTTTGATTGGTTCGCATGGTTGTTATAGAGATGGATGGTGGTTAAAGGCGTCTAAATTTCCTAGGAAGTCCATCTGTTCAAGGGGGAGACCCAGAAGCATGTTTGCCAGAGAAGAGCCTCTGCAGTGAGCCTCCTCTCTACATACTAGCCCTTCACAGATGGAAGAAGCCATTGCCAAAAGTCACCCACTAGGCGCGCGCATGTATACACGCTTTCAGACGCGCAGCTCTAGGACACATTCTATGCCCGTGGAGTTTCCGCTCATTAAGGGTGATAAAGGAAAGATTATTTGTAGAAAAGGCTGAAACGCACGAATGGAGACTAAAGATGATCGTATATATAACAAAGGAGTTTGATTGATGTGTTGCTTTTGTGGAAAATTTCATGGAGTGAGAATAATGAAAAGACCAAACAATAAATTCATAATGGTGTAATGAGGGATAGAGGCGTCTTCTGCCTTCAGAACAGCGTTAGTTCGTTAATATTGCACCGTTCTTTTAAGAAGAACTTGGATTCTTTAAGAGCTCGGAGAGATGAAGTATGTAAAGATCAGTACAAATCCATGAAATCCCAGTGATGGATAAATGGATATATATGTATATCATAATAATTACTTTTAGAACATTTTCACAATTTCATTTTGTGCAAATGTTATTGGATTGGCCATTTTACTAAGAAAAACTTTTAAAATTCAAGAATTGAATATTGAAATTATATTAGAAATGGGACTGTTTTTTAATTAGTATCAATTTTGAAATATATACTAACATTCAGGAAATATTATATTATATTATATTATATTATATTATATTATATTATATTGTCTGTCCTGGAAAGTAAAAATGGGACTAATATTTTAATTTATAGTATTTATATAATAAAATGTATAGTATGTATATAATGTATTGTGAAAATCCATTCTGCATGGATCCCTCACTACTTTTGTGGGTTAAGGGCATGCTTGAGGTTCCTCCAACCACAAACATGCAGGAAACAGAGTGCAATAGCGATCAGACCACCTTTATTGATTGACCAGGAGTCTAGTTTCTGTCCTCCTTTAGCATCTTTATGTAGGGTTAACTATATTTGTATGTCGGTCTTGGACAAGAATCGCAGTTTCTGTTGGTTAAGTTGAGGTCATAGAGGTTGTGGTTCATTAGGAATTTTCAGGCTGTATTTATTTACAATTTTAACTTTTGAATTGTCTGTCTGTCTGTCTTTGTGAATGCTGACTGTTTCTAAACCTAGCAGTATCACTTTACATCAATTTGGTAGCATACTAATATATAATAATACTATTTATAGATTATATATACACTATTATTCAAAAGTTAATGGCATCAGTAAGGACTTTTAAAGTTTTTGAAAGAAATATTCACCAAGGTTGCATTTATTTAATCAAGAATACAGTAAAACAGTAATACTGTGAAATATTATTACAATTTAATTTAATATATTCCTGTTTTTTTTTTTTCACTTTTTTTTTTTTTACAATAAAATGTCAAATGTATTGCTGCTCAATAAATCTTCATTATTATTATAAATGTTGAAAAGAGTCATGCTGCTTAATATTTTTTGTGGAAACCATGATATATTTTATTCGTTGATGAATACAAATAAAAAACAGCATTTATTTTAAACAGAAATCTTTTGTTTAACTATAAATGTCTTAACTGTCACTTTTGATCAGTTTAATGAGTCCTTGCTGGTTAAAACTATTAATTTCTTACAATAAATACATTAATAAACAATAATAAAAAATAATTAAATAAATACAATTTTAGATTCATATTTTAAAATAAACTCTTAATAACCCCATTTTTTGGTATGGTAGTGTGTATTATTCATTAAATACTACTGTTAATTAAAGTAAATTTTTTTGTACACTGATGCCAATGTCAAGTTATACAACTTCAGATAAAATGTTAATATGTAAAATAAATAACCCTATTTTGCTGTAAGTCTACTGCCTTAACATTTAAACGCATAAAGTTGTACTAATTATGCAACAACTTAGAGTAATAGTTTGTTAAGAAACAGCTAATTTGCAGTCAACAATGTAAATCAATTTGTAATTATACTGTATGGCCAACAGTATATCTGTATGCACCAAGGGTCTGAGAGTAACGCAATTTCAATTCTCTGTGTGTATGTGCTGTACATGTGGAAGAATTGACAATAAAGCAGACTTGACTTGACTTGACTTGACTTGAACAGATGGTAGTATAAAGCTTTCCATTATCCTAACATGTTCCGTAATCATAAGGATGCTGAGGCTGTGATAATTTTTACAGATGTTTTTGAAAATTATGTAGCTGCTGTTTATCTTCTCGCGACATAGAGCTTAGTATGTGATTCATATCGTGAGCCGAAGTTTCAAAAATAACTTTAAAATGAATAAAAATACTGATACACACTCTATTTCTCTACACTATCAGTACAGTACTTCTACATACCACTTAATTTCATGGTTTCTGGTTCGTATTAAGAATTGAGAGGTAAAAGATTTCATCAGAGATCAGGTCTGCCGGGAGAAACAGGACATCTGCGAGTACTGAATACTAAATATTATTTTAAGACGGCGCACACTGGACTCACATTGGATACCAACAGCAAAGAAAAAGTCATTTTATAAAGAGAGGAGATTTTCAGAGAATTACCCCTACTTCACCTGTTCAAGCTTGAGTAAATGGGATTTGTCCAGTGGAAGGTTTATTTCTGTTCAGGCTTGACATATGTGTGTGTTTGCTTTGCTTCCCACAGACATTTGAAGTCAGCCGAATAAAATCATTGCTCCAAGATGGAGTAAGAAAAGGAATTTACTAGCATTTCCTGAGGGGAAAAAAAAAAAAAAGCAGGTGTACAAAAGTAGGTCATCCTATTAAGATTTCCTTCTGCTGTTATTTACTTTTAATACCAGGAAGTGATATTGCAACCTTTAGTTATTGAGCTCTGAATATGCAAGCGCAGGCTCACTGAGATATAGTGAGCAAACACAGCTCGACAGCGTACTTTTGTGGTTCATAGCATACTACATGTGATTTTCATGAAACCTCCTTAACATGAGAAAATACGAAAGCTTTGTGTGATTAACAGACCAAAATTTAAGCAATTATTCTCTGAAAAGATCTTCGGAAGATTTGGAAAATAGTATGTACTACTTGGATTATATGTTTATGGTGCCTTTTTGTCTTTTTTAGAACATTAAAGGGATAGTTCACCGAGAAATGAACATTTTGTCATCATTTACCCACACTTACGTTGTTCCAAACCTGTATGATTTTTTTGAACACAAAAGAAGATATTTTAATGAATGTTGATAACCAAGGAGCTGCTGGTAGCCACTGACTTGGAAAAATACTATATATACGTAAATCAATGGCTACCAGCAACTGTTTGGTTATACACATTCTTCAATATATCTTATTTTGTGTTCAGCAGTTAAAGAAACTCATAGGTTTAAAACAATTTGTGGGTGAGTAAATGACAGAATTTTCAGTTTTGGGTGAACTATCCCTATGGGAAAATAATGCATAAAGATTACATCTGAAAATTGTCCCATGGAACAAAATAACAATATACAGTATGTGTTCGAAATTATATGAGGGTAATGTAAACGATAACAGAATTTGTGGGTGTCTGTTCCTTTAAGGGTTTATGTATTGTTTGCTGGATTCATGAGAGTTTTCAGCCAGACAGAAGACGTGAGAGAGACAGGCGAAGGAATCTGTGGTAAAATGCAGGTCAAGTTTTGCTCACACTCAAACCTCCTCATAAAGTTTTCAATGCAGTGTTGAGAGAACGGATTACAACCAAAGACAAGTTTGCTATTAGAGCAAGAGGTTTGAAGCTATAGGAGAGATGACTCGGAAAGGTTTTACCATCATCCAAGTTGGGAAGAAGAAAGAGAGAGGGAAAAACGTTTTAGCATAGAATATATTACTGAATACATTTATTCAGCATTTATCCCTTTTACCTGAAGTACTTGGCTGCTTATTTGCGTTGTACTATAAGACTGATGTTGAAATAAATTACCCTCAACCTTTTTCCATCACCCAGACTCAGTCGAAAATGAAAAGATACTTAAAGGGATAGTTCACCCAAAAATGAAAATTTGATGTTTATCTGCTTACCCCCAGGGCATCCAAGATGTAGGTGACTTTGTTTCTTCAGTAGAACACAAACGAAGATTTTTAACACAAACCGTTGCAGTCTGTCAGTCTTATAATGGAGGTGAATGGGAATCACGGCTTTGAGAGTAAAAAAAAAAACATACACAAACAAAACCAAATTAAACCCTGCGGCTTGTGACGATACATTGATGTGTAAAGACACAAAACGATCGGTCTGTGCAAGAAACTGAACAGTATTTATATAGTTTTTTTTACCTCTGATTCACGCAATGTCCGAACTGTTCGAACTGTCCTGAGCGCGTTCTCAACTGCATGCGCGTGACGCGTCTTCTTCTTCTTATTGCTTTATGGTGGATCGCAGACTTATAAGTGCATTACCGCCACCTATCTCTCAAATGGACCATTGACACTCTATATTCAATTTCAATTAGGAGTGTCAATGGTCCACTTGAGAGATAGGTCACTTATATATGCGATCCGCTGTAAAGCAAGAAGAAGAAGAAGAAGACCCCTCACGCGCCTGCAGTTGAGAACGCGTTCAGGAGGACGCGCCGCCACTCAGGACAGTTCGAACAGTTCGGACATTGCGTGAATCAGAGGTAAAAAACGATATAAATACTGTTCAGTTTCTTGCACAGACCGATCATTTCGTGTCTTTACACATCAATGTATCGTCATGAGCCGCAGGGTTTAATTTGGTTTTGTTTGTGTATGTTTTTTTTTTACTCTCAAAGCCGTGATTCCCATTCACCTCCATTATAAGACTGACAGACTGCAACGGTTTGTGTTAAAAATCTTTGTTTGTGTTCTACTGAAGAAACAAAGTCACCTACATCTTGGATGCCCTGGGGGTAAGAAGATACATTTTCATTTTTGGGTGAACTATCCCTTTAAGGTGTTTTGGGTTCCTCATACTGCTGGAACCCACTGGAGAACCTATTGTGTATTGTGTACTCAAAGAACTATTAGTCTTTACCTAACCAGTCTTTAGAGACTTTAGAAACAGCTCCTTAGAGAACCAGTCTATTATTAAGTTGCCTAGAGGTTGTTTTAGTATCTTCTCAACTATCCATTAGCAGTGCTAATTTACTTCCGTAGCCAACCTGATCTGAGCATTTTACAAAGGGGTGATTTTGTATAAACTCATACAATGAGATTTGTATGAAAACTCATGAATTTTAGAAAACAAGAAAGCATGACGGTCCATCTCTAAACCTAACTGTCAGTGGGACATCATAGCAGGTTGTACAAAATGTACCAAAGAGACTATATGCGAGATTTGTTTTGCCGAATTGGTGGTTAATTCATATAAATTCATACAACGTGATTTTGTATGAATATATGTACAATATATGTATATTTATATATATATATATACGTACAAATTAGTTTGTACGAGATACAGTTTGCCAATTGGTGATTTGAGTAAACTCATACAATATGATTTTCACAAACGTATGATTTTTAAAAAAATAGTTAGCATGAAGGTCCACCCCGAAACCTAACCATTAGTGGGACATAAACAGGTCATACAAAAACATACAAATGATATTGTACATGATTTTTGTTACCAAATTGTAACGTAAGTACGCAATCGTAAGTAGATTGCGTGCAAAACGTACAGATTGGTGGCTACGTGATTCATATAAATTAGATTTTTTCGCAAACGTACAATTTTTAGAAAAGAAAAAGAAAAAGGAAAGCATGGAAAGCTCACCCCAAAACCTAACCGTCAGTGGCCCTGTCCCAAATGGCGCACTTCATGTGCACTTTCGGTCTTGAGGACTTACAATGGCTGCTGCGTGCACGCGTCCATTAGGTCCTGGGCAGTCAAAGCGGCATTACGTCATGAAAGTGCAGACTCAAAGGAAGACTGTGGGGATTTAGGGTGCCATTTGGGACAGGGCCAATGATACATAAGTAGATTGCGTACAAAAACATACAAATTGGTGGCTACGTAATTCATATAAATTCATATAAATGATTTTGCTAGCAAACATACGATTTTTAGAAAAAAATAAAACATGGAGGTCCACCCCAAAATCTAACCGTCAATGGAGCATAAGTAGATTGCAAACAAAAACATACAAATTGGTGGCTTCGTAATTCATATAAACACATAAGGCGTGATTTTGTTTGCAAATGAATGATTTTAAGAAAAAAGAAAGCAAGGAAGTCCACCCCGAAACCTAATCGTTAATGGAGCGTAAGTACATTGCGTACAAAAATGTCAGAATTTGTGGCTACGTAATTTTGTTTGCAAATGAACGATTTTAAGAAAAAGGAAAGCAAGGAAGTCCACCCCGAAACCGAATCGTTAATGAAGCGTAAGTAGATTGCGTACAAAAATGTCAGAATTTGTGGCTACGTAATTTATATAAACTCATAAGGTGTGATTTTGTTTGCAAATGAACGATTTTAAGAAAAAGGAAAGCAAGGAAGTCCACCCCGAAACCGAATCGTTAATGGAGCGTAAGTAGATTGCATACAAAAATGTCAGAATTTGTGGCTACGTAATTTATATAAACTCATATAATGTGATTTTGTTCGCAAACGTATGTTTTTTTTAAACAAAAAATAAAGCGTGGAGGTCCACCCCAAAACCTAACCATCAGTGAGGCATAAGCAGATCATACAAAAACATAATATATATGTAAAATATTTACTAATTTCCCTGAGATCGTGTCGCAGTAGCAATGAATGGCACAATTCTCAGGGCCTTGGCTTGCTGAGGTGCCAGTGGCACGTGCTGCTCATATAAAACAGATGCGCTGCTAAATCAAAGCTCACGCTTAGTTAATTTGATGGCTTAAAATAGTTTGGTTTGTTTGCTGAATATATTTTTATTCTTGATTTGAACACCTGCTCTTGAAACATTTTATTATAATTAAATCATTTCAGTTCTAAACACTCATTAGAACTCAACCAGATTTGGGCTCAGTCTGCATTTTTTTCTGTGCTCCTTTTCTTTTAATTATTATAAACAATTAAGCCATTATAACATTGAAAAAAAAAATATATATATATATATATAATTATACCCAACCGAGAAAAATATCAGACACTCCTTTTCTTTCCTTGAAAAAATATATATTCTACTGAATTCTTATGCAAAGCATTACTTGGATAAAAGCGATAAAATATTTTTTTTATTCACCTTTTCATTAAAATAGAGAGGGTGCAGCTGAGCTCACAGGACACACATTACACTGTCTGAGTGTAAGCCCAGACCCCACACGAAACAGACTGGTAGAACAAAAGGTAAAATACAGGCCCGCTGAGTCTCTCAGCAGGAGGAGCAGTCTGGGGAACTTCAAGTTGGACTGAACTCAAATCCAGTGTGCTCAGAATGTTCCTCACAGCTAAATCATCCATCTCTTTAAATCCACAAGTGTTCAAGCAGTTAATATCCCAATGGGATTAATGACTGAGAGTTGTCCGGCTGTATTGTGGCCTTTGAACAAGACATATATCTTATATTCAGTGCTATTCATTATATTTAAAAAGTAAGGTAATTATATGAAGTATAAGAGGTCTATCTTTTGTAGTTTAGTTAGACTTAAGTAGTTTGATGTGTTTGCTTAACATTTCCTCTTGTCTTCTACAAAACAAATAAAGTAATTAGCATTTAGAACAACATGAACATGAGTAATATAGTATCATATACTATCATAGTATTTATCAATGTTTTGAAATAACTTTTATTTTGGATTTTTTTTTTTTTTTTTTAAGTTTAAATTGTAGGAATTTAGCAATGTGCTTTTTCATTTTTATTAGTTATGTATTAGCTTTAATTCAGTCATTCATTCATTTACATTATTACTTCTTTATTTTATTTTATTTCCAAGGCATTATTTCCTATTTTCATGTAACTAGTCCTTTTTAGGTATCTTCTTTTTTTCCCCCTAAGTAAATTTTGAGGGAGAATCGGTGGAATTCTATATAATTGAAACACTATTAAAGAAAGCTGAGGTTTTAGGTACCTGGAAACAAAGTTAAATTACCCACCATAAACAAATACCCAGTGAGATGGTGAATGAATTGAATTTCATGAATGACAGGCGTTCTGATTCTGTGGATTCCATGTGGGGCCTGCAGTAGGTATAATTCAAGTGTGCCATACATCTGCAACAAAAAACCCAAGAGCAGATTTTCTTCTAGTGGAAGAGCATCAGTGTCCTCTTCTGTTTCCCCCTGGTATGACAGTCTCCCTTCATACAGCAACAAATACAGACACTCTGAAGCCATTTTATATGTGACAATGTACAGTGAACTGTAAAAACAAGATTTTTAGTAGCTGTAAACACAACACTGAAGTACGTTTTACAAGAAAATACTATTTCAGTTTTTTTTTTCTACCTCAGAATTTAACATTCAACGTGTTACCTGCTGTTTCTTTGTAAGTGTTTGTAAAATTTACTAGCAATTTCTGAGTGAAAATTATCTACACCAGATTTTGTCAGGGTAGTCCTACCTGCCTTGTTAGCCAAAATGCTAATTCACAACACCACATGTAAGCCTTTTATTTGAGTACCATTTATAGGCACAGCATTTAATAAAAACTATTGCTTGTGAAATTTGCTTTTACTCCATTTTTTTTTTTTTAGTATAGACATACCTGTCTTTGTTGACAGTGCCTTTATTCCCTTTATCTCAGAGCAAATTAGGATTAGAATGGCATGAAAGACCTTGAAAAGGCTGCATCTGTGAAGGTCTCAGGTACTGTAAAATAAATAGCTAGTCGTGACTAGCCATCATGCTAATTCACAAGCCTAAGGACCTTTTATCTGAATACTGTTTAGGCACTAAATTGAACAAAACTGTAATGGCAAGTGAAATTTGCTAACAATTTCACAAATTTAATTGAACAAAAATGTGAAAACTGCTTTTACACCAAATCTTTTCACTTCCGTATTCCCATGAATAGCAGCATTTGTGAAGTTCTCAGTTAATAAGTATAGCTAGTCATGACTAGCCAAAATGCTAATTCACAAAAGCCACATGTAGGCCATTTTACTCGACTACTAAGAACGTTTTTAGTAACTAAAAGTTTTATCTAGGAACTAAATGGGTAAATTTGCTAGCATTTTCTGAGTAAAAATGGATGAAAGAAACCTTGAAAAGAGAACCTTGAAAGAAACGAAATAAAGAGCTAGTCATGACTAGCATTCATGCTAATTCACAAAAGCCTTACGTGGGCCTTTTATCTGAATACTATTTAGGCGCTAAACTGAACAAAACTGTAATTGTGACATTTCCTAACAATTTCTGAGTGAAAACTGCTTTTACATCAAATCTTTTCACTTCCTTATTCCCATGAATAGCTGCGTTTGTTAAGTTCTCAGATAATAGCTAGTCATGACTAGCCATAATGCTAATTCACAAAAGCAACAAGTAGGCCCTTTTTTTTATCTAAATAGGCCTACTAAAAGTTCATTTTATAAAAAAAGTTGTATTTATAGGCACTAAATGGACAAAATGTAATAATAATAAAAAAATTAATTGTAAAATTTACTAGCATTTTCTGAGTTGTGACATTTCCTAACAATTTCTGAGTGAAAACTGCTTTTACATCAAATCTTTTCACTTCCTTATTCCCATGAATAGCTGCGTTTGTTAAGTTCTCAGAAAATAGCTAGTCATGACTAGCCATAATGCTAATTCACAAAAGCAACAAGTAGGCCCTTTTTTTATCTAAATAGGCCTACTAAAAGTTAATTTTATAAAAAAAGTTGTATTTATAGGCACTAAATGGACAAAATGTAATAATAATAAAAAAATTTATTGTAAAATTTACTAGCATTTTCTGAGTAAAAATTGTTTCTTGACTTTGTTGACACTGCCTTATTCCCTTCATCTCAGACCAAATTTGGATTTTAATGGCACTAAATTGACTAAATTCAACAAAACTCAGCTGTATCTTAAGATAACTGCACCTGCATGATATCGTATATAACGTTTGAAAAATGAACAATCTTCAAATCTCATTCAGTAATCTCAATACTGAAAACTAGTGGACAGATGAGTCAGAGTGAAACGTGATGTATCTGCTCTTACTTCCTGGAAGATCTCCTCGGCACAGTTTCACACCATCACGGGCTCCGTATGTGCATGCGAACACGCTCACATACACAAACGTAGGTTCACAACATTGAAACCACAAGTCTCATAGGCAGAATATCATCTAATCGTATTTGTCAGCTGATATTTTTCCAACAGGGCTATTGCTGTTTACATTGGAAGCATTCACTAGAAGTGACTTATGGTTTGACTTCCCGTCCTGACGACTGTGAGCGAGAACTGAACAGAACAGAATGAATCACATATTCCCACACTTCACACAATAACACCTTATAAATATAAATATTAGACTTCAAAATCATTTACTTACACTAGTAACAATTTCACACATACAGTATATCAAAATGTTGAAGTACGGTTCAAAATTTTGGTCATGTATACAAAGAGAAACTGAAGTCTTTCCCAGGCCTTGTAAACCACTGTGGCATAGACGTTTGGTAAATGTGGGTACGAATGTATGGTAAATGACAGTGTGCAGTGCCTTGCGACACGTATACCCTCATCTGCTGCTCTGAGATGAAGTGCTCATTCGTGACATCATAAATGCTGCAATGGTTTGTGTCACTGATGATGTCACAGACTGAGTTAGCAGAAGTTCTGAGCAGACAGAGAAGATTTAAACATGGAAAAACCAGACAAAAAAAAACACTTCATTGCCAGTACAAAACAAGTGCTCTTGAGTGGTTTTAGTGTAATGGATAATGTACTGGTGTTTTTTTTTTTTGTTTTGTTTTGTTTTTTTTGTACTTTGTTAAACTTCAATTTATTTTATTGTATTTTAATTATTATTATTATTATTAGTAGTAGTAGTAGTAGTAGTAGTAGTAGTAGTAGTTGTTGTGGTAGTAGTATTAGTATTATTATCTTTATTACATTTTAGATATACTTACATATTTTAAACCATTAATTAAAAATAATTGCAGTTATTATTATTTTTTTTTAAACATACTAAAATCTTTTACATTTTCAGCTTAATTTTAAATAATTCAATTTTCATTATTATTATTATTATTATTATTATTATACTTTAGGTGTACTAACATATTGTAACTATTTTTTTTAATAATACTAATACTACTACTACTACTACTACTACTTCTAATAATAATAATAATATGTCAGACAGTCTGGAAAAATGTGATGTGAAACAAACGTTTAAAGCTGAGATGGTGAATCAAGATCGGGAAGTCTGAGAATCCCACATATCAGTGTCATACTGCCTTTTGTTTCTCACAGACTTCACTGTTGACTTTATTGTGGGTGGGATATGAGAAATGTACAGGTTGCTAAGAAACCCAAAGTCTTATACAGTTGCATCTAAGAGTGTTGAGTAACAGACACATATGAGTTTCCCAGCATTTTGCTAAGAGGGAGCCACAGATACTCGCTTTGTCAGAGGAATTTATGTTTAGCTGTAACCATATTGCGTATAGCTGCCAGGAAATGTTGCTGAGATGTCTGAAAGAATTTGGAGCATTTTAATTACAATTAAAAAAATATATAATTCTGGAATTTCACAGACATTTCTTAATTTTTATTTATTTTTTTCTAAAAATGATTCCTAAAATCCTTATATGTGACCCTAGAGCACAAAACCAGTCATAAGTAGCACGGGTATATTTGTAGTAATAGCCAAAAATAGATTGTATGGGTCAAAATTATCTATTTTTCTTTTATGCCAAAAATCAGGATATTAAGTAAAGATCATGTTTCATGAAGATATTTTGTAAATTTCCTACCGTAAATATCAAAACTTAATTTTAGATTAGTAATATGCATTGCTAAGAACTTAATTTGGACAGCTTTAAAGGTAATTTTCTCAATATTGTTATTATTTATTTATTTATTTTTGCACCCTCAGATTCCAGATTTTCAAATAGTTGTATCTCGGCCAATTTGTATATTGTCCTATCTTAACAAAGCATACATAAATGGAAAGCTTATTTATTCAGCTTTCAGATGATGTATAAATCTCAATTTCGAAAATAAATAAATAAATACCCTTATAACTGGTATTGTGGTCCAGGGTCACATATTATAACTATCTAAGGGTTTTGAATATTACAGAATGTAACAACAATATTATTTATAAAGACTTAAGTAAGTGTCTTTTTTTCTCTCATTTTCTTTCCTTTTCTTCTCTTTTCATTATATATATATTTTTTTTTTTTTTCCATTGATTCGATTTGTTGGTTTTGATATTTTGTTTAGTATTATGGCACAAAACACTTATAGATTACAAAGGTGTGTTCTGTATAGTGATTGCCTGCAAATTGTGAAGTACATTCTGAAATGCAAAAAACATAAACAAGTAAATAATAATAATAATAATAAAAACAGTTTAGCATTCCCAAGAAATTAATCACTATGATACACTTACAGTGGGATCCCAAAATTGGATTATAAAGAATTAAAAACTACATGATGTGAAAAGAAGAACTATTTTATATTTCTAGGACAAACCAAACACTGAGGCATTCTGAAATTCATGTTAATTTTTCAATTCAACTTTTCACTCATATTTTTATTGCTAAATATATACACTCAAATTCAACAGTTTAGGGTCTGGAAAATTTCCAAATATTTTAATAGTTTAGTCTTATGCTCACCAGTCTTCGTTTATTTGATCAACAAAACAAGACTACTTGTACCATTTTTTTTTCTAAAAGTATTTATTTCTACTTGTTTTATTAATTGAATGCATCCTTGCTGACTCCAAACCTTTGAACAGTATTGTAATGTGTAATTAATTATTAATTATATTACAAAAAAAAAAAAAAACTATCATTATCACTTGTGGTCTCAGAGCTTTGAACCCCACTCGATGGCTCTGTAGCTGCAGTTCCACTTCCAGATTTTCCCATCTGTGAGATCAGGAATCCTGTGAATGTGATTTTAACTTCTGCTGCTTTAATGTACACTGCTCATGATCTCAGTCATGTATACATATATCAGAACAAATGAATAATCCCTGAGCAATTATAGATCAACCGTCCTTCATATTTACAATCAGTAAGAGGAAAGTGGATTCCCATCTTACCGAAATACACGTTTCCTCATTTGTGCTCTTTAGGGTGAGAAAAGACTCTGTACATTTATCAGGTCAACCTCATAAAAACAACCTCCTCTCTGACTAACAGGGCTTGCCCCTCGTCAAGCTGCCAGGAAGCACTCAAAGAGTTAAGTGATGCCCGCATGACTCACACCTTGCAAATATGTAGATATTCCTTACATGTGTGGTTAAAAACCAGGAACGGTTTGAAGTGTGACAGGACTTCAGCTGCTGCTGTCTGAATGTGAGAGTAGAGGTCAAACCATTCATGTGTGCATTTACATACGTTGCTGTCACCTGTGAGTTGTTTTCCTCGTTCCTTACCGTAATGTCAGTGCTGGAATCTATAGATGTTATAGTAAACCACGTGGGGTTTCACTAACAGCAACATTGTTGTGTTGCTGTCAGATTAAAGTAAAACTGAAGCTTTTCCGTAACAGCTGTGCTGTGCAGTTTCTTCGACCTTCCTTACCTGCTGTTTATGTCCGGAAGGAAATGTCTAAAAGTGGAAAAGAGACATAACATACAAGAACTCTGCATCTTTTTCCTCATTACTCATTGCAGGTTTGTGAGGCGTTGGTCTTTTTAAATCTGCATTGGAACAATATGAAAAGAATGTATTGTAAATAAACTAATGCAAAATGAATCAACATTTTTGCAGATACTATTCATTTGACTTTAAATAATCCTACTTAGCTCACAAAATAAATGAAGAAACAGACATGAAATGGGTTGCCACACATGGATAACAGTCAAATATATATTTTAATCATTGTTATACAAACATATTTGTTCACTGAATCTAGCCATCGACCAATCGGAATCAAGTATTCCAGAGTACTACTTTTTGGCTATTTGTTATTTCTTGGATGGATATTTTATCCATATCAAAACAGATTTGGAGAAATGTACCATTCCGTCACTTGTTCACCAATGGATCCTCTGCAGTGAATGGGTGCCGTCAGAATGAGAGTCCAAACAGCTGATAAAAGCATCACAATCATCCACAAATAATCCACAGGTCCATCAATTAATTTATCTTGTGAAATGAAAAACTGCATGTTTGTAAGAAACAAATCCATCATTAAGATTCAAAACCGTTCAAACCGTCAAATACAAGTCTATTCTATGATACTACGTTCTCCAGTGGCAATGATTTGAAGCTAAAATGACTTAATCATAGATTTGTTCATTAAAAACCTGTAACTTTTCGCTTGACAAGATGTTAACTAATAGACTGAAGTCGTTTGGATTACTTGTGGATAATTGTGTTGTTTTTGGACTCTCATTCTCACGGCACCAATTCACACAGGATCTATTGATGAGTAAGTGATGTAATGATACATTTCTCCAAATCTTTTATAATGAAGAAACAAACTCATCTACATCTTGTATGACCTGAGGCGGAGTACATTTTCAGCAAATTTAAATTTTTGAGTGAACTACCCCTTTAAGAGCTAAAATGCAAATAATTAATCGTATATAATTGTTTCAGTGTGTCTGAAAGCAGAAGATGATATAGGAATGTAATATTATATGCATATATAAATATATGCAAAACAAAACATGGGTCAGTGTGGGACCCCTTCAAATTAATTCCATAATAAACAGTATTGCGAGGGGAAAAGTATATGCAAATACTAGTAGTTGAGTCATTTCCTGCAAGTACTGTATGTTCAGCTTCAGTTTTCACATCTGCTCTTGAAATTACAAAAACAGCACGAGGTGACATTTAACCGCGAAATGTGCCACTGATGATGTACTACAGCTGCTAGGCTGTATTTTGGATTCCTAAGTCCAAAAACTGTGATAATAACAGGTTTTACACCTCATCAATGTCTAAAATATACATTTTATTCCAAGTTTGCCACTATGGTTGCAGTTTAAATTCATTTTCTTTTTTTCATTTGTGGAACTTCTCTGTCTGCAGAGCTTGTGGTTTCCTTCTCGCCACCATCTGCACACCTGTGTCCCCGTAAGCTTGAATGGAGATGACAGTGTGCATGGTTGACTCTGAGGGGTTTTTTTTTTTTCCTGGCCTCTAAACATGTGCATTCTGATATGAGACGTTCAGTAATAAGAACTAAGAAACAAATGTATTCATAACACTTGTGTTCCTGTGAAAGCTGCTCTTTGATGGTTTGGAGCATCATTTTTAACTTCCCGTAACAGTTTTTACGCCTCTGCGTAAACGCATGTGAATTCTTCCACTTTCTGTCAATGTAAATGTCAACGTGTACATATGAAAACAATATGCGTTAATTATTTGTAGAAATCCATGCTCTGGAGTAATGTTTGTCATGCGTCATGGCTTGATTAAGTGTTGCTACCATCTACGCCACGGTTTAAAAGTTTGGAGTCGTAAATATTTGAAATGTTTTTGAAAGAAGTCTTTTATACATTTATCTGATGGAAAATGCATTAAAAAAATGTTTAATTGTGGATGACATTTTACATTAACGTCTCAGTAATGCATTAACTAACATTATAACAGTAAGCAATACATTTGTTGAAGTATTTATTAATTTTTGCTAATGTTACTTAATAAAAATACAACTGTTCATTGTTAGTTAAGCTCAGAGTTGTAAATAATTAAATCATTATCATATTATCAGCTTTTGATTTTAACAATGTATCATTAAATGTTGCAATCAACATTAACTAAGATTAATACATTCTTTAGATATTTTTTTTTCATTGTTATTTAATGTTAACTAATGAATTAATTAATGTTAACAAATGGAACCTTATTGTAAAGTGTTACCAAATTGTGAAATATTATATTTAATTAAAATAACTTTTTTCCTATCTAATGATATTTTAAAATGTAAAAAATAAATAAAAACCTTTATTTTTAAGAGTGTTCAGTGTCACATGACCCTTCAGAAATCATTCTAATATTCTGATTTACTGCTCTTTAAACGTGTATTATCATTATGCTGAAAACAGTCAAGAAACTCTTATTATTATGTTGAAAACACTTGTGCTGATTAATTAATTATTTTATTTTTTTATTTTTTGTAGAAACTTTGAAAAATGTTCTCAGGATTCTCCGATGAATAGAAAGTTCAAAAGAACAGCATTAATTTGAAATAGAATTATTTTGAAACATCAAAAATGTCTTTACTGTCACTTTTGATCAATTTAATTCATCCTTGCCGGAATAAAAGTGTTAATTTCTTTCATAAAATAATAAATAAATGTGTAATATAAAATAAATCTTATCCCAAACTTTTGAATCATAATATATATAATGTAGATGTTCTTGACTTGAATTGCATAAATGGCAGTCTGAACATTTTTAGAGAAAACGGTGTGAGATTGCTTTAAACCAGTTAAACTCTGCGGACCCGGATACGGGTCCTTAGTTTTAAATCTCCAAAAGCGCCTATGTATTTTTTGTGTTTATAGTAATATTTGAAAAGTATATAATGTTATTTATAAACAATTAAACTCATATTTTGTAGTTCAAAGGGTTTTCTTTACAATTAAACCATTTTTTTTCATTTCCTCCATTGTATGTGTGCAGGGTAAACATTTGAATTTGAGTATGTTAAATTTAGGCGAAAATACCAAAAAACGCCCTGAGCTTAAGTGTTAAGGAAGAAAAGAGGACCGCTGTCTGGAAGGTGCTTGCTAAGGAAGTCTCCCGCAACAACGCCCTGTGCTCTGGACGCCTCGCTAAACCTTGGGGGGTGAAAAGATATTAAGGTTTTACCACTTGACAGTCAGATCCTACGTACAACCTGCAGCACCTGTAATGACAAAACCCGATCCAATGTCAACACCACACACCCCACTAAAGAGGGACGTTAAAAGAGCGCTAAAATAAAGCGCTCACTCTTGCGCCGTACTGATTTATTTTTGTTAGGAGACTCGTCCACTTAGGGGAATTTAAAATATGTTGGAGTTTGAACAATACAACTGGAGAGGGATTTTACGGCCTGCTTTCCAGCAAAGTCCCGGCCTTAAATTAAATATCCAAACAACCTTTGGATGGTTTTCACTCTTGGGAGGCCTGTCATAGACACAGCAAAAAGGCAATGAAATGTAATGCAGGAATGAAGCCGGCTGCTTCTGGTTTGACTATTTTCACTGGAATGTACTGAGCCAGTGCTCTTCAGAGCTTTATACAATATATAGACTGTTTAGTCTTTCTCTTTGGGCCTAGTACTAAATCTGTTTTACCATCACAAAGAGATACTGACATAAAGTATGATTAAATAACATTTATTGGCACTGTTGATAAGCATAATACAAGTGAACTCATATAACAAGTATGTTTTGGTTGAATCTTTAGCTACGGATATGTACGCAAAAACAGCTAATACATCTAGCCATGTTTGACAGTTCAAAATGAACCTCAGGCAAATATACAAGCCTTAACTTGAGAACAAGACTTCACACAGCTGAGGAATTAAACATCATGCTGTAAAATCACACACTCTAAAAAATTACGTTGCAAATAAAATATGAAGTGTTTGGTTCCAAAACACTATAGATCCATTTTGATTGATTTGAGTAAAAATTAGTGTTTTCTTTACCAAGAAAGTTGCAAGATGAAAACCACTATTTTCTGTTTCAAACTTTCACATAGCATCTTTAGGTTATAATAACATTAAAAATTAAAATCCAGATTTTGATTTTCAAAGATTTATTATAAAATTTTATAATTTTTTTCCCAAAATGCAATAAATCCATGAAAATTTTTTTTTTTTTTCCAAAACGCAATAAATCCTTTGAATCAATATAAAAGTTATTTTTCATAGTGAAACTGTTGAAAACACACAACAAAGTAAGTTGAACCACATATGACTCTGAACTTCAACTGGTCAATACTAATCTTATATAGGCTGTTTGTCACGGTTTGGAAAAAAAGGGAGAAAACATGACAGAATAACTCGGCGGATATTGCATTTTGCGTAAAATTTAAAATTGATTTTCAATACAGACCAGAAACAATACTGATTTTGGCGGAAACTCAATTTTTTTTTAAATGGCGTTTATCGCGCTTTGGAACCAAACTCTTCATATTATTGGAGTATGTTTTACATGTGAAATACTATTTCAGTCATTCTACTTTAAAAAAAAAAAACGTTTATTTCAATGTGTTACTTGCAATATCTTTGTAATTACTTGTGGAATTTACTAGCAATTTTCATTGTTTATTTCTTTCTGTGCATTGTGTTCATTAGTACCTACTGATCTGTAAAACTTTTGTTCCTTTACATCAACTTTTATTTAAAATTTATATAAACTGTTATATCTTTACATTGTTCTTGGCTTGTAAAAAGGAAAATATATTAAACAACTTCAACCTTGAGTGAATTCTAAAGACATTTAAAAACATATTTTTACATTAGCATTTGATCATAAATGAGTGATGAGGTTTTTATTTTGGATGCGATTAATCGCGATTAGTCATTTGACAGCACTAATATATATGTTAGTTGATCTTTTAATTTATTTATTTATATTTGCAACTGTCTTATTGTTTTATTTATTTTATAAATTATTTTGTATGTATAGTTTTTTTTTTATAATTTGGAATTGAAATTGAAAATGCAGATCATGCAGCATATATTTTGTCTTTTGTGATTATATTTTTATATTAAAAGGTTACAAATTCTAATGTCATTTATTTTTAGATTTTTAAATGTTTTATTAAAAGTCACTTTAAATCTTAATTTTATTTTAATTGTATTACTAATTTTAATTAATTATACCTTATCGGAAAGTAATGCTGTCAAACGATTAATTGCGATTAATCGCATCCAAAATAAAAGTTTCTTTTTTTACATAATATATGTGTGTATACTGTGTTTATTTATTATGTATATATATAAATACACACACATACATCTTGAAAATATGTATATACATTTATATATTTATATTATTATAGTTTATATTATATATAAATATATTTAATATATAAACATAACATATTTTTCTTAAATATATACATGCATGTGTTTGTATTTATATATACATAATAAATA